>NC_068427.1:55662186-55872671 GCF_023373465.1 Oncorhynchus keta
TCTACGCTCTGATCAATGAAGGCTTCAACATCCTGCAGGATGCCATGGCCGCCGGACCGGAAGACATCGACACCATCTATGTGTTTGGGTACGGCTGGCCCCGGCACCACGGGGGACCCATGTTCCATGCAGGCCAGGTGGGATTGGGCAGGATCCTGGAGAGGCTGCAGCACCACCACCACAACCACCCTGACGTGCCTCATCTGAAGCCCAGTACGCTGCTGCGGAGGCTGGTCGCAGTGGGAAGTCCTCCGGTCCAGAAGTGGAGAGAGTTCATCAACAAAGAAAGAGTCCACAGTCAGCTCTGAGATGCCCCAGTATCACCTGTCAATGCAACCCTGTGATTGAATAATAAAGTCTCACATTAAGAGATACGCCCAGGGATTTCTAAGGTGATTTCTAGGGTGATTTCTAGGGTGATTTCTAGGGTGATTTCTAGGGTGATTTCTCGGGGGATTTCTAGGGTGATTTCTCGGGGGATTTCTAGGGTGATTTCTCGGGGTATTTCTAGGGTATCAGTGCCTTCCCCCATCAAGTATCTTAGGAAATGTGATCTACTGTAATAAATACATTTTCTATAATACATTTTCTCGTGCTTTCAAAATAATCCCCACTGACACGTTTATGGAGGGTAGGTTTTGTATTGTGTTTAATTGGGGTAAATTGGCTTAGATTTAGCTGAACAGAGAATTGGGTATTTTGACAAGTCATACTCATAACTTAATAGCGTTTTCCACATCAGTGGGGTTTAGCCTTTGGCTGTTGGCATTTCATTCACCCTCCTGTCAAAACTAATTAACCATTATTCTGCCTTTACCGGGGTGGAGAGAGGTCCTGATGCAGACTGAATCTGCAACCAGGCCCATGTCTCTTAGCCGTGGAGAACCAGCCTGATCGCTGGCTCAATTCAATCAAAACCTGTGTTAGCTCTTTTTCCAATGGTCAAATGAACTCAGACTGGTCTTAGGCACTGTGTAAAAACCTACAACTACTACCAGGGCGACCCCACCCCACAACAGGTATGCTTTCACTTTACAGAATTACAAGTGTGTGCGATGAATATTGTAAATAAAGACATTGCTATGGCTGGTTTGAATGAATCCATCACTTCTATTTATGGTTTGTTGCTATTAGCTGTTTTTTAGGTAGATTGTTTCCGTGGGTTATGAAAACCAGATGTTTAGGGAACTAACATTTATGAATAAATACAAAACATATGCCTTTCCAAATGTAGACATACAGTACATTCAGAAAGTATTCAGACCCCTTGACTTTTCACACATTTTGTACCTTCACAGCCTTATTCTAAAATGAATTAAAGAAAAAATCTGACAAAGGCAAAAACAGGTTTTTAGAAATCTTTGCAAATGTATTAATAAAAAACCAGTATTCAGACCCTTTGCTATGAGACTCGAAATGTATTCAATCGATTGGACATGATTTGGAAAGGCGCTCACCTGTCTATATAAAGGTCCCCCAGTGCATGTCAGAGCAAAAACCAAGCCATGAGGTAGAAGGACTAGTCCAGAGATCCAAGGCAGGATTGTGTCGAGGCACAGATCTGGGGAAGGGTAGGAAATAGGTTCTGCAGCATTGAAGGTCCCTGAGAACACAGTGGCCTCCATTGTTCCTAAATGGAACAAGTTTGGAACCACCAAGACTCTTCCTAGAGCTGGCAGCCCGGTCAAACTGAGCAATCGGGGAAGAAGGGCTTTAGTCAGGGAGGTGACCAAGAACCTGATGGTCACTCTGACAGCTCCTTGATGAAAACCTGCTCCAGTGCTCCCAGGACCTCAGAGTGGGATGAAGGTTCACCTTCCAACAGGACAACGACCCTAAGCACACAGCCAAGACAACGCAGGAAAGTTTTCGGGACAAGTCTCTGAATACTTTTTTATTTAACTAGCCAAGTCAGTTAAGAACAAATTCTCATTTACATTGACTGCCTACCAAGCCCTAACCCGGACGACGCTGGGTCAATTGTGCGCCATCCTTGACTGGACCAGCCAGAGCCCCAAGACAACGCAGGAGTGGGTTGGGACAAGTCTCTGAATGTCCTTGAGTGGCCCAGCCAGAGCCCGGACTTGAATCCGATTGAACATCTCTGTAGAGACCTGAAAATAGCTGTGCAGCGACACTCCCCATCCAACCTGACAAGAGCTTGAGAGGATCTGCAGAGAAGAATGGGAAAATCTCCCCAAATACAGGTGTGCCAAGTTTGTAACATCATACCCAAGAAGACTCAAGTCTGTAATCGCTGCTTCTTAACAGCACGATCAACAAGGCAGGTCCTACAGGCCCTAGTTTCTACCTTCTTAACAACACTATCAACAAGGCAGGCCCTAGTTTTTACCTTCTTAACAGCACTATCAACAAGGCAGGTCCTACAGGCCCTAGTTTCTACCTTCTTAACAACACTATCAACAAGGCAGGTCCTAGTTTTTACCTTCTTAACAGCACTATCAACAAGGCAGGTCCTACAGGCCCTAGTTTCTACCTTCTTAAAAACTCTATCAACAAGGCAGGTCCCACAGGCCCTAGTTTCTACCTTCTTAACTACACTATCAACAAGGCAGGTCCTACAGGTCCTAGTTTCTACCTTCTCAACAGCACTGTCAACAAGAGAGGTCCTAGTTTCTACCTTCTTAACAACACTATCAACAAGGCAGGTCCTACAGGCCCTAGTTTTGTCCCACTTGGATTACTGTTCAGTCGTGTGGTCAGGTGCCACAAAAAGGCTCCTCATGATGATCATGATGAGACATGATCCTCCCCTAGATTTAAATAATAATAATAATAATAATAATAACAAACCCTTGACTGAAAGTGAAAAAGGATGATCCTCCTGCATTGTTCTTCTGGTAACCGTCGTGTCAATGTTGATCCATCCCAAACTATTGGCTGATTATAGCCTAGTCTACCACTCAAACCACAGTAACATGGCCATCTAGTGGCATTCTGCTGTTGCTGTTCATATGTGTATTCTATATTTTATGACTTCACAACCAAATTAGTTCTCAAGCCCCCAAAAACAAGCCCAGGAATTACATATGCATCAAATTCGGCCATATAGCAGAAATGTGAATTCATATTTATTGGAGTCTCTGTGTTAAAGTTGAGGAGAATAGGAGCGAGTGGGTATGAGGGAGGGAGGGGGTGAGAGGGAGGGAGGGTGAGAGGGAGGGAGGGGGTGAGAGGGAGGGGGGAGGGGGTGAGAGGGAGGGAGGGAGGGGGTGAGAGGGAGGGAGGGAGGGGGTGAGAGGGAGGGAGGGGGTGAGAGGGGGAGGGAGGGGGTGAGAGGGAGGGAGGGAGGGGGGAGAGGGTGAGAGGGAGGGAAGGAGGGGGTGAGAGGGAGGGAGGGGGTGAGAGGGGGAGGGAGGGGGTGAGAGGGAGGGAGGGGGTGAGAGGGAGGGAGGGAGGGAGGGGGTGAGAGGGAGGGAGGGAGGGGGTGAGAGGGGGGAGGGAGGGGGTGAGAGGGAGGGAGGGGGTGAGAGGGAGGGAGGGAGGGAGGGGGTGAGAGGGAGGGAGGGGGTGAGAGGGAGGGAGGGAGGGAGGGGGTGAGAGGGAGGGAGGGAGGGAGGGGGTGAGAGGGAGGGAAGGAGGGGTGAGAGGGAGGGAGGGGGTGAGAGGGGGAGGGAGGGGGTGAGAGGGAGGGAGGGAGGGGGTGAGAGGGGGAGGGAGGGGGTGAGAGGGAGGGAGGGAGGGAGGGGGTGAGAGGGAGGGAGGGGGGTGAGAGGGAGGGAGGGGGTGAGATGGAGGGAGGGAGGGGGTGAGAGGGAGGGAGGGGGTGAGATGGAGGGAGGGAGGGAGGGAGGGAGGGGGTGAGAGGGGGAGGGAGGGGGTGAGAGGGAGGGAGGGAGGGGGTGAGAGGGGGAGGGAGGGGGTGAGAGGGAGGGAGGGAGGGAGGGGGTGAGAGGGAGGGAGGGGGTGAGAGGGAGGGAGGGGGTGAGATGGAGGGAGGGAGGGGGTGAGAGGGAGGGAGGGGGTGAGATGGAGGGGTGAGATGGAGGGAGGGAGGGAGGGAGGGAGGGGGTGAGAGGGAGGGGAAAGGGTGCGCTGGATGGATCGGCGTCTGCAGCACGCAGAAAGAACAGGGACAATGACCTTTTTCCTCCCAGTGTGGATGGATGGATTGATCTCTGGAACATCGAAAGTGCGACTCGCTTCTTCGAAGAACGATAGACTCCAAAGGACAGCCGGATAATTTACCCACCTCTACATTGATTGAGCACTGAATTTCCTTTCTATATCAACTTTTATAGGGCGTTTCGTTTTTGCTTTTGCCTATCCCAAAATAACGCGCTACATCATATTTTCGGACGTTTGTTTTACAGTAGACTTTCAGATTGTATTCCCTGTCCGGCCAGAATCACATTAGATATTTCCGCCCCGTTATGTGATATCTGACCGGACGGATGTTCGCCTCTGTATCGGTGTGATCGGCGATGTCTTCATGGCAGATTTTGGAGCCCAGAAGTGTCCGAAGAGTGATAAGTTGGACGAGGCGCAGGCACTGGCCCGCAGCTGCGCCGGGAGACCGGACTTCTTGCCGTGCGATGGGCTGTTAATATGCGCCACGCATAGCCACGGAAAGTGCTTCAAGTTGCACTGGTGCTGCCACTTGGGCTGGTGCCACTGTAAGTAGCTATTAGCAAACAAGAACACAGTCATAACATGCATTTTTTTGTTAAATGTATTCTAAATTAATGATATATACCCATTTATTCTGGAAGAATATACACTATATATACACAATTATGTGGACACCCCTTCAAATGAGTGGATTCGGCTATTTCAGCCACACCCATTACTGACAGGTGTATTAAAGCGAGCACACAGCCATGCAATCTCCATAGACAAACATTGGCAGTAGAATAGGCCTTAATGAAGAGTTCAGTGCCTTTCAACGTGGCACCATCATAGGATGCCACCTTTCCAACAAGTCAGTTCATCAAATGTCTGCCCTGCTAGAACTGCCCCGGTCAACTGTAAGCCGCAAAGTGGTAGGCCACACAAGCTCACAGAACACGACCGCTGAGTATTGAAGCGTGTGCAAATCAACTGTCCTCGGTTGCAACACTCACTACCGAGTGGAAGCAACGTGCAATGTCAGCACAATAGCTCCATAAAATGGGTTTCCATGGCCGAGCAGCCGCACATAAGCCCAAGATCACAATGAGCAATGGTTAGCAGTGGAAACGTGTTCTCTGGAGTGATGAATCACGCTTCACCATCTGGCAGTGGATGAATCTGTCAGTGGATGAATCTGGCAGTGGATGAATCTGCCAGTGGATGAATCACGCTTCACCATCTGGCAGTGGATGAATCTGTCAGTGGATGAATCTGTCAGTGGATGAATCTGCCAGTGGATGAATCACGCTTCACCATCTGTCAGTGGATGAATCTGTCAGTGGATGAATCACGCTTCACCATCTGGCAGTGGATGAATCTGTCAGTGGATGAATCTGTCAGTGGATGAATCTGTCAGTGGATGAATCTGTCAGTGGATGAATCTGCCAGTGGATGAATCTGTCAGTAGTTAAATCTGTCAGTGGATGAATCTGTCAGTGGATGAATCTGCCAGTGGATGAATCTGTCAGTGGATGAATCTGGCAGTGGATGAATCTGTCAGTGGATGAATCTGCCAGTGGATGAATCTGTCAGTGGATGAATCTGGCAGTGGATGAATCTGCCAGTGGATGAATCTGTCAGTGGATGAATCTGTCAGTGGATGAATCTGTCAGTGGATGAATCTGCCAGTGGCTGAATCTGGCAGTGAATGAATCTGTCAGTGGATGAATGTGCCAGTGGATGAATCTGCCAGTGGATGAATCTGTCAGTGGATGAATCTGCCAGTGGATGAATCTGGCAGTGGATGAATCTGGCAGTAGTTAAATCTGTCAGTGGATGAATCTGCCAGTGGATGAATCTGGCAGTAGTTAAATCTGTCAGTGGATGAATCTGCCAGTGGATGAATCTGGCAGTAGTTAAATCTGTCAGTGGATGAATCTGCCAGTGGATGAATCTGGCAGTAGTTAAATCTGTCAGTGGATGAATCTGGGTTTGGCGGATGCCAGGAGTGCGCTACCTACACGAATGTATCACCTTAAAGTTTGGGGCCAGGAGAACGGTACATGTCTGAATGCATAGTGCCAACTGTAAAGTTTGGTGGAGGACAAATAATGGTCTGGGGTGTTTTTCATGGTTCGGGCTAGGCCCCTTTGTTCTGTGCTTCCAACTTTGTGGTAAAGGTTTGGGGAAGGCCCTTTCCTGTTTCAGCATGACAATACCCCTATGCACAAAGCAAGGTCCATACAATAAATCGTTTGTCGAGATCGGTGTGGAAGAACTTGACTGGCCTACACAGAGCCCTGACCTCTGCCCCATCGAACACCTCTGGGATGAATTGCAGGAATTGCAGACTGCAAGCCAGGCCTAATCGCCCAATCTCACTAATGCTTGTGTGGCTGAATGGAAGCAAGTCCAGATGTTCCAACATCTAGTGGAAAGCCTTCCCAGAAGAGTAGAGGCTGTTATAGCAGCAATGTTCCAACATCTAGTGGAAAGCCTTCCCAGAAGAGTAGAGGCTGTTATAGCAGCAATGTTCCAACATCTAGTGGAAAGCCTTCCCAGAAGAGTAGAGGCTGTTATAGCAGCAATGTTCCAACATCTAGTGGAAAGCCTTCCCAGAAGAGAGGAGGCTGTTATAGCAGCAATGTTCCAACATCTAGTGGAAAGCCTTCCCAGAAGAGAGGAGGCTGTTATAGCAGCAATGTTCCAACATCTAGTGGAAAGGCTTCCCAGAAGAGTGGAGGCTGTTATAGCAGCAATGTTCCAGCATCTAGTGGAAAGGCTTCCCAGAAGAGTGGAGGCTGTTATAGCAGCAATGTTCCAACATCTAGTGGAAAGCCTTCCCTGAAGTGTGGGGGCTGTTATAGCAGCAATGTTCCAACATCTAGTGGAAAGCCTTCCCTGAAGTGTGGAGGCTGTTATAGCAGCAATGTTCCAACAGCAAAGGAGGGACCAGCTCCATATTAATACCCATACTTTCACTGGTCACGATGGCAACACCCATCCGTAGCACGCGCTCCAGCAGGTGTATCTCACTGATCATCCCTAAAGCCAACACCTCATTTGGCCGCCTTTCGTTCCAGTTCTCTGCTGCCTGTGACTGGAACGAATTGCAAAAATCGCTAAAGTTGGAGACTTTTATCTCCCTCACCAACTTCAAACATCAGCTATCTGAGCAGCTAACCGATCGCTGCAGCTGTACATAGTCTATTGGTAAATAGCCCACCCATTTTCACCTACCTCATTCCCATACTGTTTATATTTATTTACTTTTCTGCTCTTTTACACACCAATATCTCTACCTGTACATGCCCATCTGATCATTTATCACTCCAGTGTTAATCTGCTGAATTGTATTATTCGCCTACCTCCTCATGCCTTTTGCACACAATGTATATAGACTCCCCTTTTTTTCTACTGTGTTATTGACTTGTTAATGGTTTACTCCATGTGTAACTCTGTGTTGTCTGTTCACACTGCTATGCTTTATCTTGGCCAGGTCGCAGTTGCAAATGAGAACTTGTTCTCAACTAGCCTACCTGGTTAAATAAAGGTGAAAAAAAAAAAAAAAAAAAAAAAAAAAAAAAAAACTTTTGGAATGAGATGTTAAATGAACAGGTGTCCACATACTTTTAGCCTTGTAATATACTTTTAGTGCATATACTTTTAGTATTGTAATTTATAAATGCCTCATGAGCTTAGTTCAACTGTCAGAACCCATCAGATCCCAAAATAGAAGCTTGTTTTTACTCCATTGCTTCCTTGAGAGTCGTTACATTTATCAGCTGACTTATATAACCAAAACATAACCAATTTGAGTTTCCCAGATTTACGTTTACTATGTTAAGTCCAGTCTATGAGACCAGGCTGCGAGGCAAGCAGTACTGTAGGAAGTATAGGCCGCTATTGTCAACAACTCAATCACATTATCCTAGTGAAAGAGTACCACTGAGGGGTTAGGCTTTTCTTATTTCCCAGTAGTCTATAGGCTTTAACATTTACGTTGATTGATGATCATCAATTTGACAAAGGATCAAATCGAATTGGATTTGTCACATGCCCCCGAATACAATAGGTGTAGACCTTACAGTGATATGCTGAATACAATAGGTGTAGACCTTACAATGATATGCTTACTTACAAGCCCTTATGCAGTTTTAAGGAAAAAAGTGTAAAGAAATGATTTACTAAAATTAACTGAAGTAAAAAATAAAAAATAATTAAGGTGCAATAAAATAACAGTAGCGAGACTATATACAGGGTATTACGGTACAGAGTCAATGTGGAGGCTATATACAGGGTATTACGGTACAGAGTCAATGTGGAGGCTATATACAGGGTATTACGGTACAGAGTCAATGTGGAGGCTATATACAGGGTATTACGGTACAGAGTCAATGTGGAGGCTCTATACAGGGTATTACGGTACAGAGTCAATGTGGAGGCTCTATACAGGGTATTACGGTACAGAGTCAATGTGGAGGCTATATACAGGGGGTACCGGTACAGAGTCAATGTGGAGACTATATACAGGGGGTACCGGTACAGAGTCAATGTGGAGGCTATATACAGGGTATTACGGTACAGAGTCAATGTGGAGGCTATATACAGGGTATTACGGTACAGAGTCAATGTGGAGGCTCTATACAGGGTATTACGGTACAGAGTCAATGTGGAGGCTCTATACAGGGTATTACGGTACAGAGTCAATGTGGAGGCTATATACAGGGGGTACCGGTACAGAGTCTATGTGGAGACTATATACAGGGGGTACCGGTACAGAGTCAATGTGGAGGCTATATACAGGGGGTACCGGTACAGAGTCAATGTGGAGGCAATATACAGGGGGTACCGGTACAGAGTCAATGTGGAGTCTATATACAGGGTATTACGGTACAAAGTCAATGTGGAGGCTATATACAGGGGGTACCGGTACAGAGTCAATGTGGAGGCTATATACAGGGTGTTACGGTACAGAGTTAATGTGGAGGCTATCTACAGGGTGTTACGGTACAGAGTCAATGTGGAGGCTATATACAGGGTATTACGGTACAGAGTCAATGTGGAGGCAATATACAGTCTCCACACTGCCCTTTCCCACCTGGACCAAAGGAACAGCTATGTGAGAACGCTGTTCATTGACTACAGCTCAGCGTTTAACACCATAGTGCCCTCAAAGCTCATCACTAAGCTAAGGACCCTGGGACTAAACACCTCCCTCTGCAACTGGATCCTGGACTTCCTGACGGGCCGCCCCGAGGTAGTAAGGATAGGCAACAACACATCTACCACACTGATGCTCAACACTGGGGCCCTTCAGGTGTGTGTGCTCAGCCCCTTCCTGTACTCCCAGTTCACACATGACTGCATGGCAAAGCAAGACTCCAACACCATCATTAAGTTAGCTGATGACACAACAGTGGTAGGCCTGATCACAGACAACGACGAGACAGCCTATAGGGAGGAGGTCAGAGATCTGGCCGTGTGGTTCCAGGACAACAACCTCTCCCTCAACGTGATCAAGACAAAGGAGATGATTATGGACGACAGGAAAAGGAGGACCGAACAGGACCCCATTAACATCGATGGGCTGTAGTGGAGCAGGTTGAGAGCTTCAAGTTCCTTGGTGTCCACATCACCAACAAACTATTTTTATTTTTTTTAATTTTTATTTCACCTTTATTTAACCAGGTAGGCTATTTACAACTGCGACCTGGCCAAGCATAGCAGTGTGAACAGACAACACAGAGTTACACATGGAGTAAACAATTAGCAAGTCAATAACACAGTAGAAAAAAAAGGGGAGTCTATATACATTGTGTGCAAAAGGCATGAGGAGGTAGGCGAATAATTACAATTTTGCAGATTAACACTGGAGTGATAAATGACCAGATGATCAGGTAGAGATACTGGTATGCAAAAGAGCAGAAAGTCAATAAATAAAAACAGTATGGGGATGAGGTAGGTAAAAATGGGTGGGCTATTTACCGATAGACTATGTACAGCTGCAGCGATCGGTTAGCTGCTCAGATAGCAGATGTTTGAAGTTACTACAACTGCTGCTACTACTACTACTACTACTACTACTGCTACTACTATTACTACTACTACTGCTGCTACTACTACTACTGTTACTACTACTACTAGTCTACTTCTACTACTACTACTACTACTACTACTACTACTGCTACTATTATTACTACTACTACTGCTACTACTACTGTTACTACTACTACTAGTCTACTTCTACTACTACTACTACTACTACTACTACTGCTACTATTATTACTACTACTACTGCTACTACTACTGTTACTACTTCTACCACTGTTACTATTGATACTACTACTACTATCACTACCATTACTACTACTTCTACTCTTGTTACTACTACGAGTAGTACTACTACTGCTGCTACTAATACTACTACTGTTGCTACTACTTATATTGCTACTAATGCTACAACTGTTGCTGCTGCCAATACTACTACTACCACTACTACTGCTGCTATTACAACTACTACTAACACTACTAAATGTACTACTCTACCACATGTACTACTCTAGTACAGTTACTACTACTACTACAACTACTACTACTACTACTACCACCACTACTACTACCACCACCAAAACTACCACTGCTACTACTTATTCTACTACTACTACTGCTACTTCTAATATTACTACTACTACCACTGTTACTACTGACATTAATACACTACTACTACTACTACTACTACTACTACTACTGATATTACTACTACTACTACTACCACTGTTACTATTGATACTACTACTACTGTTACTACTACTGCTGCTACTACTACTACTACTACTACTACTGTTACTGTTGCTACTACTACTACTACTACCACTACTACTACCACTGCTTCCACTCTTACTACTACTACTGTTACTACTACTGTTACTACTACTGTTACTACTACTGTTACTACTACTACTGTTACTACTACTGTTACTACTACTGTTACTACTACTGTTACTACTACTGTTACTACTACTACTGTTACTACTACTGTTACTACTACTGTTACTACTACTACTGTTACTACTACTGTTACTACTACTGTTACTACTACTACTGTTACTACTACTGTTACTACTACTGTTACTACTACTACTGTTACTACTACTACTGTTACTACTACTGTTACTATTACTACTGTTACTACTACTACTATTACTACTACTGTTACTACTACTACTGTTACTACTACTACTATTACTACTACTGTTACTACTACTACTATTACTACTACTACCACTACTACTGTTACTACTACTGTTACTACTACTACTGTTACTACTACTACCACTACTACTGTTACTACTACTGTTACTACTACTACTGTTACTACTACTGTTACTACTACTGTTACTACTACTGTTACTACTACTACTGTTACTACTACTGTTACTACTACTGTTACTACTACTACTGTTACTACTACTGTTACTACTACTACTACCACTACTGTTACTACTACTGTTACTACTACTACTGTTACTACTACTACTGTTACTACTACTGTTACTACTACTGTTACTACTACTGTTACTACTACTGTTACTACTACTACTGTTACTACTACTACTATTACTACTACTGTTACTACTACTGTTACTACTACTGTTACTACTACTACTGTTACTACTACTACTGTTACTACTACTACTGTTACTACTACTACTTTCACTACTGTTACTACTACTACTGTTACTACTACTACTGTTACTACTACTGTTACTACTACTACTGTTACTACTACTGTTACTACTACTACTGTTACTACTACTGTTACTACTACTGTTACTACTACTGTTACTACTACTACTGTTACTACTACTACTACTGTTACTACTGTTACTACTAATGTTACTACTACTACCACTACTACTGTTACTACTACTACTACCACTACTACTACTGTTACTACTACTACTACCACTACTACTGTTACTACTACCACTACTACTACTGTTACTACTACTACTACCACTACTACTACTGTTACTACTACTACTACCACTACTACTGTTACTACTGTTACTACTACTACCACTACTACTGTTACTACTACTACTACCACTACTACTGTTACTACTGTTACTACTACCACTACTACTACTGTTACTACTACTACTACCACTACTACTACTGTTACTACTACTACTACCACTACTACTGTTACTACTGTTACTATTACTACCACTACTACTGTTACTACTACTACTACCACTACTACTACTGTTACTACTACTACTACCACTACTACTGTTACTACTGTTACTACTACTACTACTACTACCACTACTACTGTTACTACTACTACCACTACTACCACTACTACTACTAATACCACTACTACTACTGTTACTCCTACTACTACTACTGTTACTACTACAGTTACTACCACTACTATTACTGTTACTCCTACTACTACCACTACTACTACTACTACTGCTACTACTACTACTACCACTACTACGGTTACTACTACTACTACCAGTACTACTGTTACTACTGTTACTACTACTACCACTACTACTGTTACTCCTACTACTACTACTGTTACTCCTACTACTATTACTGTTACTCCTACTACCACTACTAATACTACTACTGCTACTACTACTACTACTGCTACTACTACTACCACTACTACTGTTACTACTACTACCACTACTACCACTACTACTACTACCACTACTACCACTACTACTACTACCACTACTACCACTACTACTGTTACTACTACTACCACTACTACCACTACTACTGTTACTACTACTACCACTACTACCACTACTACTGTTACTACTACTACCACTACTACTGTTACTACTACTACTACCACTACTACTGTTACTACTACTACTACCACTACTACTGTTACTAATACTACTACTACTACCACTACTACCACTACTATTACTGTTACTCCTACTACCACTACTACTGTTACTACTACTACTACCACTACTACTACTACCACTACTACTGTTACTACTACTGCTACCACTACTACTGTTACTACTACTGTTACTACTACTACTACCACTACTACTGTTACTACTACTACTACTACTACTGTTACTACTACTACCACTACTACTGTTACTACTGTTACTACTACTACTACCACTACTACTACTACTACTACTACTACTACTACTACTGTTACTACTACTACTGTTACTACTACTACTACCACTACTACTACTGTTACTACTACTACTACTGTTACTACTACTACTACCACTACTACTACTGTTACTACTACTATTACTGTTACTACTACTACTGTTACTACTACTACTACCAATACTACTACTGTTACTACTACTACTACCACTACTACTACTGTTACTACTACTACTACCACTACTACTACTGTTACTACTACTACTACCACTACTACTACTGTTACTACTACTACTACCGTTACTACTACTACTACCACTACTACTACTGTTACTACTACTACTACCACTACTACTACTGTTACTACTGTTACTACTGCTACTGTTACTACTACTACTGTTACTACTACTACTACTACCACTACTACTACTGTTACTACTACTACTACCACTACTACTGTTACTACTGTTACTACTACTACCACTACTACTGTTACTACTACTACTACCACTACTACTACTGTTACTACTACCACTACTACTGTTACTACTACTACTACCACTACTACTACTGTTACTACTACTACTACCACTACTACTGTTACTACTACTACTACCACTACTACCGTTACTACTACTACTACTGTTACTACTACTACTACCACTACTACTGTTACTACTACTACTACCACTACTACTGTTACTACTACTACTACCACTACTACCACTACTATTACTGTTACTACTACTACCACTACTACTGTTACTACTACAACTACCACTACTACTGTTACTACTACTACTACCACTACTACTGTTACTACTACTACTACTACTACCACTACTACCACTACTATTACTGTTACTCCTACTACCACTACTACTGTTACTACTACTACTACCACTACTACTACTACCACTACTACTGTTACTACTACTACTACCACTACTACTGTTACTACTACTGTTACTACTACTACTACCACTACTACTGTTACTACTACTACCACCACTACTACTGTTACTACTACCACTACTACTACTGTTACTACTACTACTACCACTACTACTGTTACTACTGTTACTACTGTTACTACTACTACCACTACTACTGTTACTACTACTACTACCACTACTACTACTGTTACTACTACCACTACTACTGTTACTACTACTACTACCACTACTACTACTGTTACTACTACTACTACCACTACTACTGTTACTACTACTACTACCACTACTACTGTTACTACTACTACTACCACTACTACTACTGTTACTACTACTACTACCACTACTACTACTGTTACTACTACCACTACTACTACTGTTACTACCACTACTACCACTACTACTGTTACTACTACTACTACCACTACTACTACTGTTACTACTACTACTACCACTACTACTACTGTTACTACTACTACTACCACTACTACTACTACTACCACTACTACTACTGTTACTACTACTACTACCACTACTACTACTGTTACTACTACTACTACCACTACTACTACTGTTACTACTACTACTACCACTACTACTGTTACTACTACTACTACCACTACTACTACTGTTACCACTACTACTACTGTTACTACTACTACTGTTACTACTACTACTGTTGCTACTACTACTACCACTACTACTGTTACTACTACTACCACTACTACTGTTACTACTACTACCACTACTACTACTGTTACTACTACTACCACTACTACTGTTACTACTACTACTGTTACTACTACTACTGTTACTACTACTACTACCACTACTACTGTTACTACTACTACTACCACTACTACTACTACTACTGTTACTACTACTACTGTTACTACTACTACCACTACTACTGTTACTACTACTATTGTTACTAGCTACTACTGTCTGTTTACATCCTGACTGTCTGAAAAGGTAAAGCAGGAGTCATAACCATACCTGACAGGCTCAACAGTGAACATAGTCTCTTTATTGATTCTCTCTGTTACTACTACTACTACCACTACTACTGTTACCACTACCACTACTACTACTACTACCACTACTACTGTTACTACTACTACTACCACTACTACTGTTACTACTACTATTGTTACTAGCTACTACTGTCTGTTTACATCCTGACTGTCTGAAAAGGTAAAGCAGGAGTCATACCTGACAGGCTCAACAGTGAACATAGTCTCTTTATTGATTCTCTCTGTTACTACCACTACTACCACTACTACTACTACTACTACTATTACTACTACTACTACCACTACTACTACTACTACCACTACTACTACTGTTACTACTACTACTACCACTACTACTGTTACTACTACTATTGTTACTAGCTACTACTGTCTGTTTACATCCTGACTGTCTGAAAAGGTAAAGCAGAGTCAGCCATACCTGACAGGCTCAACAGTGAACATGGTCTCTTTATTGATTCTCTCTGTTACTACCACTACTACTACTACTGTTACTAAAGGTACTACCAGGAGTCATACTACTGACAGGCTACTACAGTGAACATAGTCTCTTTATTGATTCTACTACTGTTACTACTACTACTACTACTGACTGTTACTGAAAAGGTAAAGCAGGAGTCATACCTGACAGGCTCAACAGTGAACATAGTCTCTTTATTGATTCTCTCTGTTACTACCACTACTACTACTACTGTTACTAAAGGTAAAGCAGGAGCCATACCTGACAGGCTCAACAGTGAACATAGTCTCTTTATTGATTCTCTCTGTTACTACTACTACTACCACTACTACTACTGTTACTAAAGGTAAAGCAGGAGTCATACCTGACAGGCTCAACAGTGAACATAGTCTCTTTATTGATTCTCTCTGTTACTACTACTACTACTGTTACTAAAGGTAAAGCAGGAGCCATACCTGACAGGCTCAACAGTGAACATGGTCTCTTTATTGATTCTCTCTGTTACTACTACTACTACCACTACTACCACTACTACTACTGTCTGTTTACATCCTGACTGTCTGAAAAGGTAAAGCAGGAGTCATACCTGACAGGCTCAACAGTGAACATGGTCTCTTTATTGATTCTCTCTGTTACTACTACTACTACCACTACTACCACTACTACTACTGTTACTAAAGGTAAAGCAGGAGTCATACCTGACAGGCTCAACAGTGAACATGGTCTCTTTATTGATTCTCTCTGTTACTACTACTACTACCACTACTACCACTACTACTACTGTTACTAAAGGTAAAGCAGGAGTCATAACCATACCTGACAGGCTCAACAGTGAACATGGTCTCTTTATTGATTCTCTCTGTGACAGGTTTGGAAATCCTCAGCACAGTAGAAAGCGTATCTCTGCATCCCAAATGGCACCCTATTCCCTTTATAGTGCACTTCTTTTGTCCAGGGCCCACAATGCCCAAAGTAGTGTACTATATAGGAAATGGAGTGCTATTCGAGATGCTGCCAGAAGCAATTTTCAGTTTGCTATCAGCGTCTCAGCAGTAGTAGCAGTTTAGACCTTCACATGGTAGCAGTCCGTAACATCGTAATCTCAGTCAGATGTAATCTCACGATTTTAATGTCTCCATCTAAAATGTGCAGCAGCCTAGTGATTCAAATGATCCGCTGAAATGCCCAGATAAATGTGGTGTAGACGATTAGGCCTACAGTACCAACGAGAAATACTGTTTATCTCATATTGTAGTGTATTTTTTATTTTTAGCAAATGCTTTTCAATCTTCTCTCTTCAACACTAGTGTCTAGCCTCCACCTTTAACTCTCTGGTGTTGTCCCTCTTCAACACTAGTGCCTAGCCTCCACCTTTAACTCTACTGTCTAGCCTCCACCTTTAACTCTCTGGTGTTGTCCCTCTTCAACTCTACTGTCTAGCCTCCACCTTTAACTCTGTGGTGTTGTCCCTCTTCAACACTAGTGTCTAGCCTCCACCTTTAACTCTCTGGTGTTGTCCCTCTTCAACACTAGTGCCTAGCCTCCACCTTTAACTCTACTGTCTAGCCTCCACCTTTAACTCTCTGGTGTTGTCCCTCTTCAACTCTACTGTCTAGCCTCCACCTTTAACTCTGTGGTGTTGTCCCTCTTCAACACTAGTGTCTAGCCTCCACCTTTAACACTAGTGTCTAGCCTCCACCTTTAACACTAGTGTCTAGCCTCCACCTTTAACTCTGTGGTGTTGTCCTTCTTCAACACTAGTGTCTAGCCTCCACCTTTAACTCTACTGTTTAGCCTCCACCTTTAACTTACTGGTGTTGTCCCTCTTCAACACTAGTGTCTAGCCTCCACCTTTAACTCTGTGGTGTTGTCCCTCTTCAACACCAGTGTCTAGCCTCCACCTTTAACTCTGTGGCGTTGTCCCTCTTCAACACTAGTGTCTAGCCTCCACCTTTAACTCTGTGGTGTTGTCCCTCTTCAACACTAGTGTTTAGCCTCCACCTTTAACTCTCTGGTGTTGTCCCTCTTCAACACTAGTGTCTAGCCTCCACCTTTAACTCTGTGGTGTTGTCCCTCTTCAACACTAGTGTCTAGCCTCCACCTTTAACACTAGTGTCTAGCCTCCACCTTTAACTCTGTGGTGTTGTCCCTCTTCAACACTACTGTCTAGCCTCCACCTTTAACTCTGTGGTGTTGTCCCTCTTCAACACTAGTGTCTAGCCTCCACCTTTAACTCTGTGGTGTTGTCCCTCTTCAACACTAGTGTCTAGCCTCCACCTTTAACACTAGTGTCTAGCCTCCACCTTTAACTCTGTGGTGTTGTCCCTCTTCAACACTAGTGTCTAGCCTCCACCTTTAACTCTGTGGTGTTGTCCCTCTTCAACACTAGTGTCTAGCCTCCACCTTTAACACTAGTGTCTAGCCTCCACCTTTAACTCTCTGGTGTTGTCCCTCTTCAACTCTACTGTTTAGCCTCCACCTTTAACTCTACTGTCTAGCCTCCACCTTTAACTCTCTGGTGTTGTCCCTCTTCAACACTAGTGTCTAGCCTCCACCTTTAACTCTCTGGTGTTGTCCCTCTTCAACTCTACTTTTTAGCCTCCACCTTTAACTCTACTGTCTAGCCTCCACCTTTAACTCTGTGGTGTTGTCCCTCTTCAACACTAGTGTCTAGCCTCCACCTTTAACTCTACTGTTTAGCCTCCACCTTTAACTCTATGGTGTTGTCCCTCTTCAACACTAGTGTCTAGCCTCCACCTTTAACACTAGTGTCTAGCCTCCACCTTTAACTCTCTGGTGTTGTCCCTCTTCAACACTAGTGTCTAGCCTCCACCTTTAACTCTACTGTCTAGCCTCCACCTTTAACTCTACTGTCTAGCCTCCACCTTTAACTCTGTGGTGTTGTCCCTCTTCAACACTAGTGTCTAGCCTCCACCTTTAACTCTGTGGTGTTGTCCCTCTTCAACACTAGTGTCTAGCCTCCACCTTTAACTCTACTGTCTAGCCTCCACCTTTAACTCTCTGGTGTTGTCCCTCTTCAACACTAGTGTCTAGCCTCCACCTTTAACTCTACTGTCTAGCCTCCACCTTTAACTCTCTGGTGTTGTCCCTCTTCAACTCTACTGTTTCGCCTCCACCTTTAACTCTACTGTTTAGCCTCCACCTTTAACTCTACTGTTTAGCCTCCACCTTTAACTCTACTGTCTAGCCTCCACCTTTAACTCTCTGGTGTTGTCCCTCTTCAACTCTACTGTCTAGCCTCCACCTTTAACTCTCTGGTGTTGTCCCTCTTCAACTCTACTGTTTAGCCTCCACCTTTAACTCTACTGTTTAGCCTCCACCTTTAACTCTCTGGTGTTGTCCCTCTTCAACTCTACTGTCTAGCCTCCACCTTTAACTCTGTGGTGTTGTCCCTCTTCAACACTAGTGTCTAGCCTCCACCTTTAACTCTCTGGTGTTGTCCCTCTTCAACTCTACTGTTTAGCCTCCACCTTTAACTCTAGTGTTTAGCCTCCACCTTTAACTCTAGTGTTTAGCCTCCACCTTTAACTCTACTGTTTAGCCTCCACCTTTAACTCTCTGGTGTTGTCCCTCTTCAACTCTACTGTTTAGCCTCCACCTTTAACTCTACTGTTTAGCCTCCACCTTTAACTCTAGTGTTTAGCCTCCACCTTTAACTCTGTGGTATTGTCCCTCTTCAACACTAGTGTCTAGCCTCCACCTTCAACACTAGTGTCTAGCCTCCACCTTTAACTCTGTGGTGTTGTCCCTCTTCAACACTAGTGTCTAGCCTCCACCTTTAACTCTCTGGTGTTGTCCCTCTTCAACTCTACTGTCTAGCCTCCACCTTTAACTCTACTGTTTAGCCTCCACCTTTAACTCTACTGTTTAGCCTCCACCTTTAACTCTCTGGTGTTGTCCCTCTTCAACACTAGTGTCTAGCCTCCACCTTTAACTCTACTGTCTAGCCTCCACCTTTAACTCTACGGTTTAGCCTCCACCTTTAACTCTACTGTTTAGCCTCCACCTTTAACTCTGTGGTGTTGTCCCGCTTCAACACTAGTGTCTAGCCTCCACCTTCAACACTACTGTTTAGCCTCCACCTTTAACTCTGAATATCTGATTGTTAAACTCTTGTCATTAGTTTGATGAATATCTGATTGTTAATCCCAGGTTGTCAGTATTCAAAACGGCTCAGAGTCAAAGCACCAAGAGGCTCTTGTCTTGGTTAGTATATTTACATTTCTTCTGTTGTGTTTCTCTTCCTGTCTGTGCAGGTAAATATGTTTACCAGCCCATGACCAGTGTGTGCCAGCTGCCGAGCACGGCGGTACCCTCTGACCCCTCTGAGGCCCCACCCACCATGAACCTGTCTGTCTCCCTCACCGAACGCTTCCTGAAGATCGCCCCCTGCTTCCAGTCCCCGCCGTTCCTTCAGTCGCCCAAATACTGTGTCATAGCAGACCTCTTCATCGACGACTACATCGTCAAACGCATCAACGGGAAGATGTGTTATGTTCAACGTTCTCCTCCTCCCATCCCTGATCCTCCTGCTGCGGCACCTCCTCCTGCTGCTGCACCTCCTCCTGCTGCGGCACCTCCTCCTGATGCTGCACCTCCTCCTCCTGCGGCACCTCCTCCTGCTGCGGGACCTCCTCCTCCTGTGGCACCTCCTCCTGCTGCTGCACCTCCTCCTGCTGCTGCACCTCCTCCTGCTGCTGCTCCTCCTCCTGCTGCGGCACCTCCTCCTGCTGCTGCTCCTCCTCAGGTGCCTCCTCCCAGTAAGCCAACACGATCTGTTCACAACGACCACCACCACAACACACTACAGCCCCCCGTGGACAAGCCCCACCACAAAAGCCCTGTGCACCAACACAATCCCCCTGCACACGGTGAGAAGCAACACAAATCGTCTCTAGACAAGCATCACCCCTCTGTGGACTACAACAAAATACCACAACACTACAAAAGCTCTGTGGACAAGCATTACTACAGCACCCCAGTAGACCAGAGGGAGCACCGCCACCACAGCCCTGTAGACAAGCTGAAAGGACCCAAGATGGACCACTGCTCCTCTCCATCCAGCTCCGAGGACTCTGGGATCAACGCGCTAGGTCGGCACTACCTGGAATCCTGTGAGTCAGAGTTAGAGGATCAGAATGAAGTGTTGAGCGCCGATGGAGATGGGAAATCTAGCCTCTGTAGTCTCTGGGACCAGGATGAGACCTCTCTGTTGTCTCCCTCTAGGTCCATGGTGGAGATCATAGAGAAGATTGAGACCACTGTGTGACAGACAGACACTTCACTGAGCACACCAGAGAGATACAACTATATTCTACTATATATATGGAGCACACAGCCTCCCTGGGAACATTTGAAAACCAGCTCCAGATTTCTCAAGTTGGATTTAAGTTGGATTTAAGTTGGATTTAAGGGACCTACAGTCCACCTAGTGGAGTTGACTTTGTTGTGGTCAGATATACAGTAGGTAACCCCACATGATAATGCCCCTATGTGTTTTCTCAGAGACGGTCAAGGATCCCAGGTTTGAATGGTCTCTGGTTCTCCACCCCACTCTATATCTCTCCAGAACCCCTGCATGGTTTGTTAGATAGATGGAGCTGTCTACTGTAGCAAAGATTTGACTAGAAATACGGAGGAAAACATGTCCTTTAACACTCACAGCAGCTGACCAAATATACTACTTACTAGTCCATCAACAGCCAATCACAGCCTTTATCAGCCCCTTAACTACCAACTACCAAGCCTTGCGTCAACAACTCCTGCCTGCTTCTAAAATTAGAATCACAGTTGAAATTTTCAGAGAGAACTTTGAAGTTGTTTGTCAATCAAGAAAGCACATTCCTTCCTCTACCTGCTGTGAAGACACAACTACTCAACTCCTATCAGCCAATGATACCGTGTGGAAATACCAAATCACATGTTTACCAGAGCAAAGCATGGTAACCTAAGAGGAAAGAGGACCAGTGATTCCCACATCTACTATGTACTTTATTACCTTGACCGGAAGCAGTGAAGTTACTGTCTCCTTTCCTCTTGAGGTGGTCGTTCACACCGGAGCAACTGCTCAGAATCACAGCACAGCACATACTGTACTGTATTCATTATCATAATGCACTATATTCATTATCATACTGTACTGTTCAGTACTACTCATTACCATACAGTACTGTTCAGTACTACTCATTACCATACTGTACTGTATTCATTACCATAATGCACTGTTCAGTACTACTCATTACCATACAGTACTGTTCAGTACTACTCATTACCATACTGTACTGTATTCATTACCATAATGTACTGTTCAGTACTACTCATTACCATACTGTACTATATTCATTATCATACTGTACTGTATTCATTATCATACTGTACTGTTCAGTATTACTCATTACCATACTGTACTGTATTCATTATCATACTGTACTGTTCAGTATTACTCATTACCATACTGCACTGTATCCATTACCATAATGTACTGTTCAGTACTACTCATTACCATACTGTACTGTATTCATTACCATAATGCACTGTTCAGTATTACTCATTACCATACTGTACTGTATTCATTACCATAATGTACTGTTCAGTACTACTCATTACCATACTGTACTGTATTCATTACCATAATGCACTGTTCAGTATTACTCATTACCATACTGCACTGTATCCATTACCATAATGTACTGTTCAGTACTACTCATTACCATACAGTACTGTTCAGTACTACCCATTACCATACTGTACTGTATTCATTACCATAATGTACTGTTCAGTACTACTCATTACCATACTGCACTGTATCCATTACCATAATGTACTGTTCAGTACTACTCATTACCATACAGTACTGTTCAGTACTACCCATTATCATACTGTACTGTATTCATTACCATAATGTACTGTTCAGTACTACTCATTACCATACAGTACTGTTCAGTACTACCCATTATCATACTGTACTGTATTCATTACCATAATGTACTGTTCAGTACTACTCATTACCATACTGCACTGTATCCATTACCATAATGTACTGTTCAGTACTACTCATTACCATACAGTACTGTTCAGTACTACCCATTATCATACTGTACTGTATTCATTACCATAATGTACTGTTCAGTACTACTCATTACCATACAGTACTGTTCAGTACTACCCATTATCATACTGTACTGTATTCATTACCATAATGTACTGTTCAGTACTACTCATTACCATACAGTGCTGTTCAGTACTACCCATTATCATACTGCACTGTATCCATTACCATAATGTACTGTTCAGTACTACTCATTACCATACAGTACTGTTCAGTACTACCCATTATCATACTGCACTGTATCCATTACCATACAGTACTGTTCAGTACTACCCATTATCATACTGTACTGTTCAGTACTATTCATTACCATACAGTACTGTTCAGTACTACCCATTATCATACTGCACTGTATCCATTACCATACAGTACTGTTCAGTACTACCCATTATCATACTGTACTGTTCAGTACTATCCGATAACATACAGTGCTCTTCAGCACTATTCATTACCATACAGTACTGTTTAGTACTACTCATTAACATACAGTACTACCACCATTACCATACATTACTGTTCAGAACTATTCATTACCATACAGTACTGTCCAGTACTACTCATTTCCATAAAGTACTAACCATTACCATACAGTACTGTTCAGTACTACCCATTACCATACAGTACTGTTCAGTACTACTCATTACCATACAGTACTGTTCAGTACTATTCATTACCATACAGTACTGTTCAGTACTATTCATTACCATACAGTACTGTTCAGTAATATCCATTACCATACAATACTACTCATTACCGTACAGTACTGTTCAGTACTAACCATTACCATACAGTACTACCACAATTACCATACTGTACTGTTCAGTACTATCCATTACCATACAATACTACTCATTACCGTACAGTACTGTTCAGTACTAACAATTACCATACAGTACTGTTCAGTACTATTCATTACCATACAGTACTGTTCAGTACTATTCATTACCATACAGTACTGTTCAGTACTAACCATTACCATACAGTACTGTTCAGTACTATTCATTACCATACAGTACTGTTCAGTACTATCCATTGCCATACAGTACTGTTCAGTACTATTCATTACCATACAGTACTGTTCAGTACTATTCATTACCATACAATACTACTCATTACCATGCAGTACTGTTCAGTACTATCCATTACCATACAATACTACTCATTACCATACAGTACTGTTCAGTACTATTCATTACCATACAGTACTGTTCAGTACTAACCATTACCATACAGTACTGTTCAGTACTATTCATTGCCATACAATACTACTCATTACCTTACAGTACTGTTCAGTACTATCCATTACCATACAGTACTGTTCAGTACTATTCATTACCATACAATACTACTCATTACCATACAGTACTGTTCAGTACTATCCATTACCATACAATACTACTCATTACCGTACAGTACTGTTCAGTACTATTCATTACCATACAATACTACTCATTACCATACAGTACTGTTCAGTACTATCCATTACCATACAGTACTGTTCAGTACTATTCATTACCATACAGTACTGTTCAGTACTATTCATTACCATACAGTACTGTTCAGTACTATTCATTACCATACAGTACTACCACAATTACCATACTGTACTGTCCAGTACTACTCATTACCATACAGTACTACCCATTACCATACAGTACTGTTCAGTACTACCCATTACCATACAGTACTGTTCAGTACTATTCATTACCATACAGTACTGTTCAGTACTATTCATTACCATACAGTACTGTTCAGTACTATCCATTACCATACAGTACTGTTCAGTACTACACATTAGAATGGACTGTTGGTTTGGAGTGTCATAGTCTCTGTATTCTAGAATGGACTGTTGGTTTGGAGCTTCATAGCCTCTGTGTTCTAGAATGGATTGTTGGTTTGGAGTGTCATAGCCTCTGTGTTCTAGAATAGACTGTTGGTTTGGAATGTTATAGCCTCTGAGTTCTAGAATGGACTGTTGGTTTGGAATGTTATAGCCTCTGTGTTCTAGAATGGACTGTTGGTTTGGAGCATCATAGCCTCTGTGTTCTAGAATGGACTGTTGGTTTGGAGAGTCATAGCCTCTGTGTTCTAGAATGGACTGTTGGTTTGGAGAGTCATAGCCTCTGTGTTCTAGAATGGACTGTTGGTTTGTGCTCTAGAATGGACTGTTGGTTTGGAGTGTCATAGCCTCTGTGTTCTAGAATGGACTGTTGGTTTGGAATGTTATAGCCTCTGTGTTCTAGAATGGACTGTTGGTTTGGAGCATCATAGCCTCTGTGTTCTAGAATGGACTGTTGGTTTGGAATGTTATAGCCTCTGTGTTCTAGAATGGATTGTTGGTTTGGAGTGTCATAGCCTCTGTGTTCTAGAATAGACTGTTGGTTTGGAATGTCATAGCCTCTGTGTTCTAGAATGGACTGTTGGTTTGGAGTGTCATAGCCTCTGTGTTCTAGAATGGACTGTTGGTTTGGAGCATCATAGCCTCTGTGTTCTAGAATGGACTGTTGGTTTGGAGTGGCATAGCCCCTGTGTTCTCGAATGGACTGTTGGTTTGTGTTCTAGAATGAACTGTTGGTTTGGAGGATGTCATAGCCTCTGTGTTCTAGAATGGACTGCTGGTTTGGAGTGTCATAGCCTCTGTGTTCTAGAATGGACTGCTGGTTTGGAGTGGCATAGCCTCTGTGTTCTAGAATGGACTGTTGGTTTAGAATGTCATAGCCTCTGTGTTCTAGAATGGACTGTTGGTTTAGAGTGGCATAGCCTCTGTGTTCTAGAATGGACTGCTGGTTTGGAGTGTCATAGCCTCTGTGTTCTAGAATGGACTGCTGGTTTGGAGTGGCATAGCCTCTGTGTTCTAGAATGGACTGTTGGTTTGGAATGTCATAGCCTCTGTGTTCTAGAATGGACTGCTGGTTTGGAGTGGCATAGCCTCTGTGTTCTAGAATGGACTGCTGGTTTGGAGTGTCATAGCCTCTGTGCTCTAGAATGGACTGCTGGTTTAGAGTGGCACAGCCTCTGTGCTCTAGAATGGACTGCTGGTTTGGAGTGGCCATAGCCTCTGTGCTCTAGAATGGACTGCTGGTTTGGAGTGGCATAGCCTCTGTGTTCTAGAATGGACTGCTGGTTTAGAATGTCATAGCCTCTGTGTTCTAGAATGGACTGCTGGTTTGGAGTGGCATAGCCTCTGTGTTCTAGAATGGACTGCTGGTTTAGAATGTCATAGCCTCTGTGTTCTAGAATGGACTGCTGGTTTGGAGTGGCATAGCCTCTGTGTTCTAGAATAGACTATGTTCTCATCTCAGTACTGCAGCCTCACAAACTCACAAATGGCTAGAATTAGATCAGTTGTCCTTAGCTGTTCCCTTTTTTAAAACGGGGAAGGGCTGAGGACATGTTGTCACTCTGTAGTGTCTTCCATCTTCAGAGACAAGGAAGCAGAGTGCTGTATTGAGGTACACTTCACATAATGCATAATCACCTCTCAACAATGTGATGCAGATATACCGCCTGTCTTATTACGTTCCTGTTGTTATTCTAGCTCTTATTTTCATACAAATAAACATTAAATAAATTGAATGTCTCCTGCTCTCCTTGTTTTACAGACATTTTGGATAAACAGATTGAATCACATCATTACTGAAAACTCTCCCTTTTTCTGACTCTGTATAAACAGATTGAATCACATTATTACTGATACTCTCCCTTTTTCTGACTCTGTATAAACAGATTGAATCACATCATTACTGAAAACTCTCCCTTTTTCTGACTCTGTATAAACAGATTGAATCACATCATTACTGATACTCTCCCTTTTTCTGACTCTGTATAAACAGATTGAATCACATCATTACTGAAAACTCTCCCTTTTTCTGACTCTGTATAAACAGATTGAATCACATCATTACTGATACTCTCCCTTTTTCTGACTCTGTATAAACAGATTGAATCACATCATTACTGATACTCTCCCTTTTTCTGACTCTGTATAAACAGATTGAATCACATCATTACTCTGATAGGCTCCCTTATTCAGACCTTTTGCCCTGGAGGCATTATGATGACAGCTGTTCTTGTGTTTGATGTAGGCCAGTAGAGCATTTGTCTGGTGTCTCTCTCCACCTGACCTCTTCTGTTGCTGTCTCTGTGTCTTGTCTGGTGTCTCTCTCCATCATATCCTATTCTTCTGTTGCTGTCTTTGTGTCTTGTCTGATGTCTCTCTCCACCTGACCTCTTCTGTTGCTGTCTCTGTGTCTTGTCTGGTGTCTCTCTCCATCATATCATATTCTTCTGTTGCTGTCTCTGTGTCTTATCTGGTGTGTCTCTGTCCATCATCTATTCTTCTGTTGCTGTCTTTGTGTCTTGTCTGATGTCTCTCTCCACCTGACCTCTTCTGTTGCTGTCTCTGTGTCTTGTCTGGTGTCTCTCTCCATCATATCATATTCTTCTGTTGCTGTCTCTGTGTCTTATCTGGTGTGTCTCTGTCCATCATCTATTCTTCTGTTGCTGTCTTTGTGTCTTGTCTGATGTCTCTCTCCACCTGACCTCTTCTGTTGCTGTCTCTGTGTCTTGTCTGGTGTCTCTCTCCATCATATCATATTCTTCTGTTGCTGTCTCTGTGTCTTATCTGGTGTGTCTCTGTCCATCATCTATTCTTCTGTTGCTGTCTCTGTGTCTTGTCTGGTGTCTCGCTCCACCTGACCTCTTATGTTGTTGTCGCTGAGTCTTGTCTGGTGTGTCTCTTTAGTTTTGCAATCCAACACAGTCCAGTTTTAGGCTGGGTTTCTGTACAGCACTTTGATATATCAGCTGATGGAAGAAAGGCTTTATAAATAAATTCAATATTTTTTTTTTTTTTTTGGAAGAGTGTAGTGGGGTAGCTTAACGTGTTGTGAGCCTTTGTCTGGGTCACCCAAATGCTCTTCTTCCCTACCCTTTTCCCCTGGCTGCTGCTGTTCTAAATGCTCCACTGGCCTGCTGTTCTAAATGCTCCACTGGCCTGCTGTTCTAAATGTTCCACTGGCCTGCTGTTCTAAATGTTCCACTGGCCTGCTGTTCTAAATGCTCCACTGGCCTGCTGTTCTAAATGTTCCACTGGCCTGCTGTTCTAAATGCTCCACTGGCCTGCTGTTCTAAATGTTCCACTGGCCTGCTGTTCTAAATGTTCCACTGGCCTGCTGTTCTAAATGCTCCACTGGCCTGCTGTTCTAAATGTTCCACTGGCCTGCTGTTCTAAATGCTCCACTGGCCTGCTGTTCTAAATGTTCCACTGGCCTGCTGTTCTAAATGTTCCACTGGCCTGCTGTTCTAAATGCTCCACTGGCCTGCTGTTCTAAATGCTCCACTGGCCTGCTGTTCTAAATGCTCCACTGGCCTGCTGTTCTAAATGCTCCACTGGCCTGCTTTTCTAAATGCTCCACTGGCCTGCTGTTCTAAATGCTCCACTGGCCTGCTGTTCTAAATGCTCTACTGGCCTGCTGTTCTAAATGCTCCACTGGCCTGCTGTTCTAAATGCTCCACTGGCCTGCTGTTCTAAATGCTCCACTGGCCTGCTGTTCTAAATGCTCCACTGGTCTGCTGTTCTCATCTCTCCTCCTTCTTGGCTCATCTGAAAGGTAGCAAGATAGAGGTGCAACATGTTCATTTTAAAGAGTGACTGACTTCCTGATTTGGCCTCGTTTAAGATGTGGTTAATTAAGAAATGCTAGCGGCCCTGACTGAATTCAAAACGCAAGTTGGTTTCGGGATGTGGTTTGCATCTTACATCATACTTCCCCTTTCTTCTCTCAAGTTTACTATTTTTCAAAAATGGAATTCATGGCATGATTTAGGATTCTGAAGAAGGAAGCTAAATAAAACGAATTATTTGAACAACAGAAAGTATGGTTTCACATAAAACTATTTTCAAAATAGTTGCCTTCAACTAGAATTGACCTCGTTTGTTGAGGTCCCCGAATGTTCCATACTCTACCTGCTAAGCTACCAATCAGGTGGAATGTTCCATACTCTACCTGCTAAGCTACCAATCAGGTGGAATGTTCCATACTCTACCTGCTAAGCTACCAATCAGGTGGAATGTTCCATACTCTACCTGCTAAGCTACCAATCAGGTGGAATGTTCCATACTCTACCTGCTAAGCTACCAATCAGGTGGAATGTTCCATACTCTACCTGCTAAGCTACCAATCAGGTGAAATGTTCCATACTCTACCTGCTAAGCTACCAATCAGGTGGAATGTTCCATACTCTACCTGCTAAGCTACCAATCAGGTGGAATGTTCCATACTCTACCTGCTAAGCTACCAATCAGGTGGAATGTTCCATACTCTACCTGCTAAGCTACCAATCAGGTGGAATGTTCCATACTCTACCTGCTAAGCTACCAATCAGGTGGAATGTTCCATACTCTACCTGCTAAGCTACCAATCAGGTGGAATGTTCCATACTCTACCTGCTAAGCTACCAATCAGGTGGAATGTTCCATACTCTAACTGCTAAGCTACCAATCAGGTGGAATGTTCCATACTCTACCTGCTAAGCTACCAATCAGGTGGAATGTTCCATACTCTACCTGCTAAGCTACCAATCAGGTGGAATGTTCCATACTCTACCTGCTAAGCTACCAATCAGGTGGAATGTTCCATACTCTACCTGCTAAGCTACCAATCAGGTGGAATGTTCCATACTCTACCTGCTAAGCTACCAATCAGGTGGAATGTTCCATATTCTACCTGCTAAGCTACCAATCAGGTGGAATGTTCCATACTCTACCTGCTAAGCTACCAATCAGGTGGAATGTTCCATACTCTACCTGCTAAGCTACCAATCAGGTGGAATGTTCCATACTCTACCTGCTAAGCTACCAATCAGGTGGAATGTTCCATACTCTACCTGCTAAGCTACCAATCAGGTGGAATGTTCCATACTCTACCTGCTAAGCTACCAATCAGGTGGAATGTTCCATACTCTACCTGCTAAGCTACCAATCAGGTGGAATGTTCCATACTCTACCTGCTAAGCTACCAATCAGGTGGAATGTTCCATACTCTACCTGCTAAGCTACCAATCAGGTGAAATTACATTTACAAAATCCTAACTATGTATTTTAAGTATGTATCCATTACAGGTCGGCGTTTTGAAAACAACTTAATCAAAGAAAGCAACCGGAACCACCGCGAAATCTCACATTTTGAAAAAGCACGTGATCAAACAAAGCTTCGGATGTTATTGATGACGTCCTTCTGTTAAAGCGATACACGCATCAGCTCACTGCTTTGAAGTTAGCTGCTTAGCGACTTCGATGCCTCGGTGCTCCAGAATCAAACTAACATCACTACCACATAAGCTGTTTTCTAAATGACAAGTTGGTTTTTAGGGGCAGTTGTTCTTGAAAACTACTGTATACTTTCATGACCAGGGCAACTCAACGCTACTGTGTACTGACATGACCAGGGCAACTCAACGTTACTGTATACTGACACGACCAGGGAAACTCAATGTTACTGTATACTGACACGACCAGGGCAACTCAATGTTACTGTATACTGACACGACCAGGGAAACTCAATGTTACTGTATACTGACACGACCAGGGAAACTCAATGTTACTGTACTGACACGACCAGGGAAACTCAATGTTACTGTACTGACACGACCAGGGAAACTCAACGTTACTGTATACTGACACGACCAGGGAAACTAAATGTTACTGTACTGACACGACCAGGGAAACTCAATGTTACTGTACTGACACGACCAGGGAAACTCAATGTTACTGTACTGACACGACCAGGGAAACTCAACATTACTGTATACTGACACGACCAGGGCAACTCAACGTTACTGTATACTGACACGACCAGGGCAACTCAACGTTACTGTATACTGACACGACCAGGGCAACTCAATGTTACTGTATACTGACACGACCAGGGCAACTCAACGTTACTGTACTGACACGACCAGGGAAACTCAACGTTACTGTATACTGACACGACCAGGGAAACTCAATGTTACTGTATACTGACACGACCAGGGAAACTCAATGTTACTGTATACTGACACGACCAGGGAAACTCAATGTTACTGTATACTGACACGACCAGGGAAACTCAACGTTACTGTATACTGACACGACCAGGGAAACTCAATGTTACTGTATACTGACACGACCAGGGAAACTCAATGTTACTGTATACTGACACGACCAGGGCAACTCAACGTTACTGTATACTGACACGACCAGGGCAACTCAACGTTACTGTATACTGACACGACCAGGGCAACTCAACGTTACTGTATACTGACACGACCAGGGAAACTCAATGTTACTGTATACTGACACGACCAGGGAAACTCAATGTTACTGTACTGACACGACCAGGGAAACTCAATGTTACTGTATACTGACACGACCAGGGCAACTCAATGTTACTGTATACTGACACGACCAGGGAAACTCAATGTTACTGTGTATTGATTGCATGAGTCAGGTCAGAGTCCTTTGTCAACTCCTCGTGCTTACTGTGGGGAGCGTGTTACTGGTAAGGCACTATGTTATGCAGTGGAACGCACGGTGTCTCCAGTGCGCTATTCTAGCCCGGTGCGCTCTATTCCAGTCCAGTACGCCCTGTTCCTCCTCCCCGCACTCGCCCTGAGGTGCATGTCCCAAGCCTGGTACCACCAGTGCCGGCACCAGGCCTATAGTGCGCCTCGGTAGTCCAGTACGCCCTGTTCCTCCTCCCCGCACTCGCCCTAAGGTGCGTGTCCCCAGCCCGGTACTACCAGTGCCGGCACCAAGCACCAGGCCTACAGTGCACCTTGGCAGTCCAGAGCGTCCGACGACAGTACCCAGTCCAGAGCGTCCGACGACAGTTCACAGACCGGAACCTCCAGCGACGGGCCACAGTCCGGAACCTCCAACGACGGGCCACAGTCCAGAACCTCCAACGACGGGCCACAGTCCGGAACCTCCAACGACGGGCCACAATCCAGAACCTCCAATGACGGGCCACAGTCCGGAACCTCCAACGACGGGCCACAGTCCGGAACCTCCAACGACGGGCCACAGTCCGGAACCTCCAACGACGGGCCACAGTCCAGAACCTCCAACGACGGGCCACAGTCCAGAACCTCCAACGACGGGCCACAGTCCGGAACCTCCAATGACGGGCCACAGTCTGGAGACTCCAACGACGGGCCACAGTCTGGAACCTCCAGCGACGGGCCACAGTCCGGAACCTCCAACGAGATGCACACCCAGACCCTCCCATATAGGTTTAGATTTGTATTTTGGTTAGTTCAAGGTGTGACGGAGGTGGTATGCGTGTTTTTTTACTTGTCTAGGGTTTTTTGTATATTTATGGGGTTTTGGTATTGTGTAGGAGGTACATGTAGGTCTATGGTGGCCTGAATTTGTTCCCAATCAGAGACAACAGTTTATCGTTGTCTGTGATTGGGGATCCTATTTAGGTTGCCATTTACCATTTTGGTTTTGTGGGTTATTGTCTATGTGTAGTTGCCTGTCAGTACTCGTGTCTCATAGCTTCACGGTCGTTTTGTATAGTTCGTTTAGTGTTTTCCCTTCATTAAAAGAAGAATGTATGCTTATCACGCTGCGCCTTGGTCTCATCCATATGACAAACGTGACAATACCAATTAAACACTGGAGTGATAGATGTGCAGAAGATGAATGTGCAAATAGAGATACTGGGGTGCAAAGGAGCAAAATAAATAAATAAAAACAGTATGGGGATGAGGTAGTTGGATGGGCTATTTACAGATGGGCTATGTACAGGTGCAGTGATCTGTGAGCTGCTCTGACAGCTGGTGCTTAAAGCTAGTGAGGGAGATACGAGTCTCCAGCTTTAGTGATTTTTGAGAGACTGCCAGAGGTCTACCAGAGGTCCGGACAACAGGCCCTCTGATTTGACACACTGAACTCTATAAGAGAAGTAGTTGGTGAACCAGGCCAGGCAGTCATTTGAGAAACCCCTGTCTTTCTGGCTGCCCTCACCTTCGAAGTACCAGTTGGTTTATTTAAAAAAAAGTTTATTTGTCATGTCCATCTAACCCTACACTAACTGTCAGGTTAACCTCTCAACAGGTAAATAACAATAGAACAGGTAAATAACAATAGAACAGGTAAATAACAATAGAACAGGTAAATAACAATAGAACAGGTAAATAACAATAGAACAGGTAAATAACAATAGAACAGGTAAATAACAATAGAACAGGTAAATAACAATAGAACAGGTAAATAACAATAGAACAGGTAAATAACTAAGTGAATTAAAATACAAATAAAAGCTCAATTAAATAATTTTACCAATTTAATAATGGAAATATAGCCTTAATGGAAATAACAGACATGAGCCAAGCCAGTTTACTTGTAGAATGAAATAGGTTATAAGACCTCTAATGATTCATTTAATGTAGTCAGTTCTACCACCTAAACATTAAGCATTTTAAACAGGGTAACTGAAAACTAAGGGGTGGACTAGGCTAACCTATGGAATTGTTTTAAGATACCATGGATCATTGAGCTATTTGATTTGGAATTGTAGGACCCTTTTAGGCATCAAATCATTCATTCAATCAATCAATCAAATGTATTTATAAAGCCCTTTTTACATCAGCTGATATCACAAAGTGTTGTACAGAATCCCAGCCTAAAACCCCAAACAGCAAGCAATGCAAGTGTAGAAGCACTGTGGCTAGGAAAACTCCCAAGAAAGGCCAGAAGCCAGGAAGAAACCTAGAGAGGAACCAGGCTCTGAGGGGTGGCCAGTCCTCTTCTGGCTGTGCAGGGTGGAGATTATAACAGAACACGGCCACGATGATCAAATGTTCATAGATGACCAGCAGGGTCAGATAATAATAATCACAGTGGTTGTAGAGGGTGCAACAGGTCATGACCTCAAGGTCATTGTAATTGGCTTTTCATAGCCGATCATTGAGAGCTAGACAGCAGGTGTGGTAGAGAGAGAGTCCAAAACAGCAGGTCCTGGACTCAGTACAGTAGACCTACAGTAGAAACAGTCAGTCCAGTACAGTAGACCTACAGTAGAGACAGACAGTCCAATACAGTAGACCTACAGTAGAGACAGTAGGCCAGACAGTCCAGTACAGTAGACCTACAGTAGAAACAGTCAGTCCAGTACAGTAGACCTACATTCGAGACATACAGTCCAGTACAGTAGACCTACAGTAGAGACAGACAGTCCAGTACAGTAGACCTACAGTCGAGACATACAGTCCAGTACAGTAGACCTACAGTAGAGACAGACAGTCCAGTACAGTAGACCTACAGTAGAAACAGACAAGTACAGAAGAGACAGTAGGCCAGACAGTCTAGTACAGTAGAGACAGACAGTCCAGTACAGTAGACCTACAGTAGAGACAGACAGTCCAGTACAGTAGACCTACAGTAGAAACAGACAAGTACAGAAGAGACAGTAGGCCAGACAGTCTAGTACAGTAGACCTACAGTAGAAACAGACAAGTACAGAAGAGACAGTAGGCCAGACAGTCCAGTACAGTAGACCTACATTAGAGAAAGACAGTCCAGTACAGTAGACCTACAGTAGAGACAGACAGTCCAGTACAGTAGACCTACATTAGAGACAGACAGTCCAGTACAGTAGACCTACAGTAGAGACAGGAGCCCATAGATCTAGTACTGAGATAACAAGGAAGGTCTGCTGTCCCTCAGAGCAAAGGACTGATACACAGTCACAGTCACACAGTCACACATATCAAATGGTGTCCTTGCACAAGGACGGAGCTGTTTATAGCCACCCTGGCATCAACACTGAGAAACGGCAGGGTAGCCTAGTGGTTAGAGTGTTGGGCCAGTAACCGAAAGGTGAAACTCTGTTGGTTTTCCCCTAAACAAGGCAGTTAACCCACTGTTCCTAGACCAGTTAACCCACTGTTCCTAGGCAGTCATTGTAAATAAGAATTTGTTCTGAACTGACTTGCCTAGTGAAATAAAGGTGAAATAGAACACACAGGTGCAGTTCACAGGCCAACATTCTACTGAACAGTATCTTTAATAATGTAGATCAATTAGTCTATAAACACACAGGTGCAGTTCACAGGCCAACATTCTACTGAACAGTATCTTTAATAATGTAGATCAATTAGTCTATAAACACACAGGTGCAGTTCACAGGCCAACATTCTACTGAACAGTATCTTTAATAATGTAGATCAATTAGTCTATAAACACACAGGTGCAGTTCACAGGCCAACATTCTACTGAACAGTATCTTTAATAATGTAGATCAATTAGTCTATAAACACACAGGTGCAGTTCACAGGCCAACATTCTACTGAACTGTATCTTTAATAATGTAGATCAATTAGTCTATAAACACACAGGTGCAGTTCACAGGCCAACATTCTACTGAACAGTATCTTTAATAATGTAGATCAATTAGTCTATAAACACACAGGTGCAGTTCACAGGCCAACATTCTACTGAACAGTATCTTTAATAATGTAGATCAATTAGTCTATAAACACACAGGTGCAGTTCACAGGCCAACATTCTACTGAACAGTATCTTTAATAATGTAGATCAATTAGTCTATAAACACACAGGTGCAGTTCACAGGCCAACATTCTACTGAACAGTATCTTTAATAATGTAGATCAATTAGTCTATAAACACAACAACAGATTTAGCCTTTTCAAGGACTCAGAAAACATTGACTTGAAAAACAGCAAGGCTTAGTGGTTAAATGTATATTAGTAGTTATAAGATGGGTGAGAAACCGTCAAAACACATTTTGATTTGGTCTGACAGAATCATTAACACAAATAGTTGAGGAACTGTAACCTAAATGGTTGTAGTGGTTTAAGCATGAAGTCCTATACAGTAGCTGTAGGAGGTGCTCCAGTGAGTCAGCATGGCAAAGCCTCCCTCCCCCACAACCACAGTCCCCTTCCCTCTGTAAACAGAAATATGCAGCCCAACAGGCAGCCGGCCTCCAAACAGGCAGTCGGCCTCCAAACAGGCAGCCAGAACCCCAAACAGGCAGCCAGAACCCCAACAGGCAGCCAGAACCCCAACAGGCAGCCAGAACCCCAACAGGCAGCCGGCCTCCAAACAGGCAGCCAGACGCCCAACAGGCAGTCAGAACCCCAACAGGCAGCCAGACGCCCAACAGGCAGCCAGAACCCTAACAGGCAACCCCTTCCAAACAGGCAGCCAGACGCCCAACAGGCAGCCGGCCTCCAAACAGGCAGCCAGACGCCCAACAGGCAGCCAGAACCCCAACAGGCAGCCGGCCTGCCCAACAGGCAGCCGGCCCCCAAACAGGCAGCCGGCCTCCAAACAGGCAGCCAGAACCCCAACAGGCAGCCAGAACCCCAACAGGCAGCCAGAACCCCAACAGGCAGCCAGAACCCCAACAGGCAGCCGGCCTCCAAACAGGCAGCCAGCTCCCCAACAGGCAGCCGGCCTCCAAACAGGCAGCCAGACGCCCAACAGGCAGTCAGAACCCCAACAGGCAGCCAGACGCCCAACAGGCAGCCAGAACCCTAACAGGCAACCCCTTCCAAACAGGCAGCCAGACGCCCAACAGGCAGCCGGCCTCCAAACAGGCAGCCAGACACCCAACAGGCAGCCAGAACCCCAACAGGCAGCCGGCCTGCCCAACAGGCAGCCGGCCTGCCCAACAGGCAGCCGGCCTCCAAACAGGCAGCCGGCCTCCAAACAGGCAGCCAGAACCCCAACAGGCAGCCAGAACGCCAACATGCAGCCAGAACCCCAACAGGCAGCCAGAACCCCAACAGGCAGCCGGCCTCCAAACAGGCAGCCAGCTCCCCAACAGGCAGCCGGCCTCCAAACAGGCAGCCAGACGCCCAACAGGCAGCCGGCCTCCAAACAGGCAGCCAGAACCCCAACAGGCAGCCCCAACCCCAACAGGCAGCCGGCCTCCAAACAGGCAGCCAGACGCCCAACAGGCAGCCAGCCTCCAAACAGGCAGCCAGACGCCCAACAGGCAGCCGGCCTCCAAACAGGCAGCCAGAACCCCAACAGGCAGCCCGAACCCCAACAGGCAGCCGGCCTCCAAACAGGCAGTCAGACGCCCAACAGGCAGCCGGCCTCCAAACAGGCAGCCGGCCTCCAAACAGGCAGCCAGACGCCCAAAAGGCAGCCAGCCTCCAAACAGGCAGCCAGAACCCCAACAGGCAGCCAGAACCCCAACAGGCAGCCAGAACCCCAACAGGCAGCCAGCCGCCCATCTTCCCCCAGCAGTCTTTCCTCCAATGATTTGTCCAATTTCTATCATATATCTCTGTGGTTGGTATAATACAGTCTGTGGTTGGTATAATACAGTCTGGTTGGTTTAATACAGTCTGGTTGCTATAGTACAGTCTGGTTGGTATAATACAGTCTGGTTGGTATAATACAGTCTGGTTGGTATAATACAGTCTGGTTGGTATAATACAGTATGTGGTTGGTATAATACAGTCTGGTTGGTATAATACAGTCTGGTTGGTATAATACAGTCTGGTTGGTATAATACAGTATGTGGTTGGTATAATACAGTCTGGTTGGTATAATACAGTCTGGTTGGTATAATACAGTCTGGTTGGTATAGTACAGTCTGGTTGGTATAATACAGTCTGGTTGGTATAATACAGTCTGGTTGGTATAATACAGTCTGGTTGGTATAATACAGTATGTGGTTGGTATAATACAGTCTGGTTGGTATAATACAGTCTGGTTGGTATAGTACAGTCTGGTTGGTATAATACAGTCTGGTTGGTATAGTACAGTATGTGGTAGGTATAATACAGTCTGGTTGGTATAATACAGTCTGGTTGGTTTAATACAGTCTGGTTGCTATAGTACAGTCTGGTTGGTATAATACAGTCTGGTTGGTATAATACAGTCTGGTTGGTATAATACAGTATGTGGTTAGTATAATACAGTCTGGTTGGTATAATACAGTCTGGTTGGTATAATACAGTATGTGGTTAGTATAATACAGTCTGGTTGGTATAATACAGTCTGGTTGGTATAATACAGTATGTGGTTGGTATAATACAGTCTGGTTGGTATAATACAGTCTGGTTGGTATAATACAGTCTGGTTGGTATAATACAGTCTGGTTGGTATAGTACAGTATGTGGTAGGTATAATACAGTATGTGGTTGGTATAATACAGTCTGGTTGGTATAATACAGTCAGGTTTGTATAATACAGTATGTGGTTGGTTTTATACAGTCTGGTTGGTATAATACAGTATGTGGTTGGTATAATACAGTCTGGTTTGTATAATACAATATGTGGTTGGTTTAATACGGTCTGTGGTTGGTTTAATACAGTCTGTGGTTGGTATAATACAGTCTAGTTGGTTTAATAGTCTGGTTGGTATAATACAGTATGTGGTTGGTATAATACATTCTGGTTGGTTTAATACAGTCTGGTTTGTATAATGCAATATGTGGTTGGTTTAATACAATCTGTGGTTGGTATAATACAGTCTGGTTGGTATAATACAGTCTGGTTGGTATAATACAGTCTGGCTGGTATAATACAGTCTGGTTGGTATAATACAGTCTTGTTGGTATAATACAGTCTGGTTGGTATAATACAGTATGTGTTTGGTATAATACAGTCTGGTTGGTATAATATAGTCTGGTTGGTATAATACAGTCTGGTTGGTATAATACAGTCTGGTTGGTATAATACAGTCTGGTTGGTATAATACAGTCTGGTTGGTTTAATACTGTATGTGGTTGGTATAATACAGTCTGGTTGTATAATACAATATGTGGTTGGTATAAATCAGTCTGGTTGGTATAATACAGTATTTGGTTGGTTTAATACAGTCTGGTTGGTTTAATACAGTCTGGTTGGTTTAATACAGTATGTGGTTGGTTTAATACAGTCTGTGGTTGGTTTAATACAGTCTGTGGTTGGTTTAATACCGTCTGTGGTTGGTTTAATACAGTATGTGGTTGGTTTAATACAGTATGTGGTTGGTATAATACAGTATGTGGTTGGTATAATACAGTCTGTGGTTGGTTTAATACAGTCTGTGGTTGGTTTAATACAGTCTGTGGTTGGTTTAATACAGTATGTGGTTGGTTTAATACAGTATGTGGTTGGTATAATACAGTATGTGGTTGGTTTAATACAGTCTGTGGTTGGTTTAATACAGTATGTGGTTGGTTTAATACAGTATGTGGTTGGTTTAATACAGTCTGTGGTTGGTTTAATACAGTATGTGGTTGGTTTAATACAGTATGTGGTTGGTTTAATACAGTCTGTGGTTGGTTTAATACCGACTGTGGTTGGTTTAATACAGTATGTGGTTGGTTTAATACAGTCTGTGGTTGGTTTAATACAGTCTGTGGTTGGTTTAATACAGTCTGTGGTTGGTTTAATACAGTATGTGGTTGGTTTAATACAGTATGTGGTTGGTTTAATACAGTATGTGGTTGGTTTAATACAGTCTGTGGTTGGTTTAATACAGTCTGTGGTTGGTTTAATACAGTCTGTGGTTGGTTTAATACAGTCTGTGGTTGGTTTAATACCGTCTCTGTGAGGCTCTGTGTGCATCTCAAATAGCACCCTATTCCTTAGATAGTTCACTGCTTTGACCAGGGCTCATAGGGCTCATAGGGCTCATAGAGCTCATAGGGCTCATAGAGCTCATAGGGCTCATAGGGCTCATAGGGCTCATAAGGCTCATAGAGCTCATAGGGCTCATAGAGCTCATAGGGCTCATAGGGCTCATAAGGCTCATAGAGCTCATAGGGCTCATAGAGCTCATAGGGCTCATAGAGCTCATAGGGCTCATAGGGCTCATAGGGCTCATAGGGCTCATAGGGCTCATAGGGCTCATAGGGCTCATAGGGCTCATAGGGCTCATAGGGCTCATAGAGCTCTGTTCTAAAGTAGTGCACTATTGAGGGAATAGGGTTCCATTTGAGAAGCAGTCAGGGTTCTACAGCAGGGGGGACCCACCAATATTGACAAACAATCATGCCGCCTGCTTCCTGCCGCCCTCGGTCTGCAGTTGGTCCACCTCCGCCTCTCCTGGCCTTGTGGCACCGTGGGAGATGTGTTTTTGATAAGCTGAATAAACGCTACAGTAGTTCCAGCCTGGATGCTGTTACCTACGAGCTGGTGCACTGCCAGCCTGTAAAATATTCATTGCTTTCCTTTCTGCCACTAACAGACCGTGTCTTCTGTCTCCTCTGGAAGAGGGATGGGTTTTTGCCCTGAAAGCATCATGTCCAGGATTATATTATTATTAAAATGTTCTTTAAAAAGTGTTCTATAAAAAGTGCCATTTTTATCTACTCTTGATCTATGTTAGTTTATTCACATTTCAACGTGATTTAGTGCCTCTTTATTAATTTAGGTCAGATGTATTTTAGTTATGGTGTAAAACATGGTTACTAATGGCCCTTGGTCCCATTAATGTGGACAGTTAGAGGCACTCTAGTGAGTCCTCTATGTAACACAGGACATTACCATTTAGTATGAGTATTTATGAGGATCGCCAATGAGCTGCTGCAGAGGCAGGGGCTACTCTTCCTGGGGTCCAAACAGGAAACAACACAACATTAAATACATAATACATGTCACCACATTTACATTACAATTCAGCCATTCAACAGGACCATCCGGAGACCCACAGCTGGTGAATTCATCTGAAGATGACCACATATCCCAGTTGTGTCCCAATCACGCAGCACATACATAATACAGTACATAGTACAACACCAAATACAACACGAAATGTTAAATTATGTCTGTGTGTGTCTCTTCACAGTCCCCGTCGTGCAGTAAAGCTGTTCTTTAATCTGGTTTAAATGGTAGCTTGAGTTACCTGGGATGGATGAGAGTTCCATGTAGTCATGGCTCTATTTATGTGTTTCTCAGCCTCTGTTCAGGACCTTAGATAGCCTTCACTAGCCGGCTACCACCCAGTTACTCAACTCTGCACATTAGAGGCTGTTGGAGCTGGGAACACAAGCATTTAGTTAGATATTACTGCACTGTTGGAGCGAGGAACACAACCATTTAGTTAGATATTACTGTACTGTTGGGGCTGGGAACACAAGCATTTAGTTAGATATTACTGCACTGTTGGAGCGAGGAACACAACCATTTAGTTAGATATTACTGCACTGTTGGGGCTGGGAACACAAGCATTTAGTTAGATATTACTGCACTGTTGGAGCGAGGAACACAACCATTTAGTTAGATATTACTGTACTGTTGGGGCTAGGAACACAAGCATTTAGTTAGATATTACTGCACTGTTGGAGCGAGGAACACAACCATTTAGTTAGATATTACTGTACTGTTGGGGCTAGGAACACAAGCATTTAGTTAGATATTACTGCACTGTTGGAGCGAGGAACACAACCATTTAGTTAGATATTACTGTACTGTTGGGGCTGGGAACACAAGCATTTAGTTAGATATTACTGCACTGTTGGACCTAGAAACACAAGCATTTAGTTAGATATTACTGCACTGTTGGAGCTGGGAACACACGCATTTAGTTAGATATTACTGTACTGTTGGAGCGAGGAACACAACCATTTAGTTAGATATTACTGTACTGTTGGGGCTAGGAACACAAGCATTTAGTTAGATATTACTGCACTATTGGAGCTAGAAACACAAGCATTTAGTTAGATATTACTGTACTGTTGGAGCTGGGAACACAAACATTTAGTTAAATATTACTGCACTGTTGGAGCTGGGAACACAAGCATTTAGTTAGATATTACTGTACTGTTGGAGCTAGGAACACAAGTATTTAGTTAGATATTACTGTACTGTTGGAGCTAGGAACACAACCATTTAGTTAGATATTACTGTACTGTTGGGGCTAGGAACACAAGCATTTAGTTAGATATTACTGCACTGTTGGAGCTAGAAACACAAGCATTTAGTTAGATATTACTGTACTGTTGGAGCTGGGAACACAAGCATTTAGTTAGATATTACTGCACTGTTGAAGCTGGGAACACAAGCATTTAGTTAGATATTACTGCACTGTTGGAGCTAGGAACACAAGCATTTAGTTAGATATTACTGCACTGTTGGAGCTAGGAACACAAGCATTTAGTTAGATATTACTGCACTGTTGGAGCTAGGACCACAAGCATTTAGTTAGATATTACTGCACTGTTGGAGCTGGGAACACAAGCATTTAGTTAGATGTTACTGTACTGTTGGAGCTAGGAACACAAGCATTTAGTTAGATATTACTGCACTGTTGGAGCTAGAAACACAAGCATTTAGTTAGATACTACCGCACTGTTGGAGCTAGGAACACAAGCATTTAGTTAGATATTACTGCACTGTTGGAGCTAGGAACACAAGCATTTAGTTAGATATTACTGCACTGTTGGAGCTAGGAACACAATCATTTAGTTAGATATTACTGCACTGTTGGAGCTAGGAACACAAGCATTTCTCTACACCCACAATAACATCTGCTAAATATGTGTATGTGACCAATAAAATTAGATTTGATTTAAAATTTGATTGAACAGTTCAGTACCTTCAACACCTCGCACAAAGACCAATAGCGATGCAGTCAATCTCTCCTCAACCTTGAGCCAGGAGAGATTGACATGAATGTCATTGATATTCACCCTCTGTGTACATCTAAATGCAGTACGTGCTGCTCTGTTCTGGACCAACTGCAGTTTACCTACAGTGTGGCCTTCTTCGTCGCACCGTAGTCCAGGTTTGAAGTTACAGTAGAGAGTAGGCCTATACATTACAGTAGAGAGTAGGCCTATACATTACAGTAGAGAGTAGATCTATGCATTACAGTAGAGAGTAGGCCTATACATTACAGTAGAGAGTAGATCTATACATTACAGTAGAGAGTAGATCTATGCATTACAGTAGAGAGTAGGCCTATACATTACAGTAGAGAGTAGTCCTATACATTACAGTATAGAGTAGGCCTATACATTACAGTAGGGAAAAGGCCTATACATTACAGTAGAGAGTAGGCCTATACATTACAGTAGAGAGTAGGCCTATACATTACAGTAGGGAGTAGGCCTATACATTACAGTAGGGAGTAGGCCTATACATTACAGTAGGGAGTATGCCTATACATTACAGTAGAGAGTAGACCTATACATTACAGTAGGGAGTAGGCCTATACATTACAGTAGGGAGTAGGCCTATACATTACAGTAGAGAGTAGGCCTATACATTACAGTAGGGAGTAGGCCTATACATTACAGTAGGGAGTAGGCCTATACATTACAGTAGAGAGTAGATCTATACATTACAGTAGGGAAAAGGTCTATACATTACAGTAGAGAGTAGGCCTATACATTACAGTAGGGAGTAGGCCTATACATTACAGTAGAGAGTAGGCCTATACATTACAGTAGGGAGTAGGCCTATACATTACAGTAGGGAAAAGGCCTATACATTACAGTAGAGAGTAGGCCTATACATTACAGTAGGGAGTAGGCCTATACATTACAGTAGAGAGTAGGCCTATACATTACAGTAGGGAGTAGGCCTATACATTACAGTAGGGAAAAGGCCTATACATTACAGTAGAGAGTAGGCCTATACATTACAGTAGGGAGTAGGCCTATACATTACAGTAGAGAGTAGGCCTATACATTACAGTAGGGAGTAGGCCTATACATTACAGTAGGGAAAAGGCCTATACATTACAGTAGAGAGTAGGCCTATACATTACAGTAGGGAGTAGGCCTATACATTACAGTAGAGAGTAGATCTATACATTACAGTAGAGAGTAGATCTATACATTACAGTAGGGAGTAGGCCTATACATTACAGTAGGGAGTAGGCCTATACATTACAGTAGAGAGTAGGCCAATACATTACAGTAGGAGTAGGCCTATACATTACAGTAGAGGAGTAGGCCTATACATTACAGTAGGGAGTAGGAAATCTAGCATTACAGTAGAGTAGATCTATACATTACAGTAGGGAGTAGGCCTATACATTACAGTAGAGAGTAGGCCTATACATTACAGTAGAGAGTAGGCCTATGCATTACAGTAGAGAGTAGGCCTATACATTACAGTAGGGAGTAGATCTATACATTACAGTAGGGAGTAGGCCTATACATTACAGTAGAGAGTAGGCCTATACATTACAGTAGGGAATAGGCCTATACATTACAGTAGAGAGTAGGCCTATACATTACAGTAGGGAGTAGGTCTATACATTACAGTAGAGAGTAGGCCTATACATTACAGTAGGGAGTAGGTCTATACATTACAGTAGGGAGTAGGCCTATACATTACAGTAGGGAGTAGGCCTATACATTACAGTAGAGAGTAGGCCTATACATTACAGTAGAGAGTAGATCTATACATTACAGTAGGGAGTAGGCCTATACATTACAGTAGAGAGTAGGCCTATGCATTACAGTAGAGAGTAGATCTATACATTACAGTAGGGAATAGGCCTATACATTACAGTAGGGAAAAGGCCTATACATTACAGTAGAGAGTAGGCCAATACATTACAGTAGGGAGTAGGCCTATACATTACAGTAGAGAGTAGGCCTATGCATTACAGTAGAGAGTAGGCCTATACATTACAGTAGGGAGTAGATCTATACATTACAGTAGGGAGTAGGCCTATACATTACAGTAGAGAGTAGGCCTATACATTACAGTAGGGAATAGGCCTATACATTACAGTAGAGTAGCCTATACATTACAGTAGGGAGTAGGTCTATACATTACAGTAGGAGTAGGCCTATACATTACAGTAGGGAGTAGGTCTATACATTACAGTAGGGAGTAGGCCTATACATTACAGTAGGGAGTAGGCCTATACATTACAGTAGAGTAGATCTATACATTACAGTAGGAAAAGGCCTATACATTACAGCAGGAGTAGGCCTATACATTACAGTAGAGAGTAGGCCTATACATTACAGTAGAGAGTAGGCCTATACATTACAGTAGAGAGTAGGCCTATACATTACAGTAGGGAAAAGGCCTATACATTACAGTAGAGAGTAGGCCTATACATTACAGTAGAGAGTAGGCCTATACATTACAGTAGGGAGTAGGTCTATACATTACAGTAGAGAGTAGATCTATACATTACAGTAGGGAGTAGGCCTATACATTACAGTAGAGAGTAGGCCTATACATTACAGTAGAGAGTAGATCTATACATTACAGTAGAGAGTAGGCCTATACATTACAGTAGGGAGTAGGTCTATACATTACAGTAGGGAGTAGGCCTATACATTACAGTAGGGAGTAGGCCTATACATTACAGTAGGGAGTAGGCCTATACATTACAGTAGGGAGTAGGTCTATACATTACAGTAGGGAGTAGGCCTATACATTACAGTAGAGAGTAGGCCTATACATTACAGTAGGGAGTAGGTCTATACATTACAGTAGGGAGTAGGCCTATACATTACAGTAGGGAGTAGGCCTATACATTACAGTAGGGAGTAGGCCTATACATTACAGTAGAGAGTAGGCCTATGCATTACAGTAGGGAGTAGACCTATACATTACAGTAGGGAGTAGACCTATACATTACAGTAGGGAGTAGGCCTATACATTACAGTAGAGAGTAGGCCTATACATTACAGTAGAGAGTAGGCCTATACATTACAGTAGAGAGTAGGCCTATACATTACAGTAGAGAGTAGATCTATACATTACAGTAGAGAGTAGGCCTATGCATTACAGTAGAGAGTAGGCCTATACATTACAGTAGAGAGTAGGCCTATACATTACAGTAGAGAGTAGGCCCATACATTACAGTAGGGATTAGGCCTATGCATTACAGTAGGGAGTAGGCCTATACATTACAGTAGGGAGTAGGCCTATGCATTACAGTATGGAATAGGCCTATACATTACAGTAGGGAGTAGGCCTATGCATAACAGTAGGGAGTAGGCCTATACATTACAGTAGGGAGTAGGCCTATGCATTACAGTAGGGAGTAGGCCTATACATTACAGTAGGGAGTAGGCCTATGCATTACAGTATGGAATAGGCCTATACATTACAGTAGGGAGTAGGCCTATGCATTACAGTATGGAGTAGGCCTATACATTACAGTAGGGAGTAGGCCTATGCATTACAGTATGGAATAGGCCTATACATTACAGTAGAGAGTAGGCCTATGCATTACAGTAGGGAGTAGGCCTATACATTACAGTAGGGAGTAGGCCTATGCATTACAGTATGGAAAAGGCCTATACATTACAGTAGAGAGTAGGCCTATACATTACAGTAGGGAGTAGGCCTATACATTACAGTAGAGAGTAGATCTATACATTACAGTAGAGAGTAGGCCTATACATTACAGTAGAGAGTAGGCCTATACATTACAGTATGGAAAAGGCCTATACATTACAGTAGAGAGTAGATCTATGCATTACAGTGGGGAAAAGGCCTATACATTACAGTAGAGAGTAGGCCTATACATTACAGTAGAGAGTAGGCCTATACATTACAGTAGAGAGTAGGTCTATACATTACAGTAGAGAGTAGGTCTATACATTACAGTAGAGAGTAGGTCTATACATTACAGTAGGGAATAGGCCTATACATTACAGTAGGGAGTAGACCTATACATTACAGTAGGGAGTAGGCCTATGCATTACAGTAGGGAATAGACCTATGAATTACAGTAGGGAGTAGGCCTATGCATTACAGTAGAGAGTAGGCCTATACATTACAGTAGAGAGTAGGCCTATACATTACAGTAGAGAGTAGGCCTATACATTACAGTAGAGAGTAGGCCTATACATTACAGTAGAGAGTAGGCCTATACATTACTGTAGGGAGTAGGCCTATACATTACAGTAGAGAGTAGGCCTATACATTACAGTAGAGAGTAGGCCTATACATTACAGTAGAGAGTAGGCCTATACATTACAGTAGAGAGTAGATCTATACATTACAGTAGAGAGTAGGCCTATGCATTACAGTAGAGAGTAGGCCTATACATTACAGTAGGGAGTAGGCCTATACATTACAGTAGGGAATAGGCCTATACATTACAGTAGAGAGTAGGCCTATGCATTACAGTAGAGAGTAGATCTATACATTACAGTAGGGAATAGACCTATGCATTACAGTAGAGAGTAGGCCTATACATTACAGTAGAGAGTAGGCCTATACATTACAGTAGAGAGTAGGCCCATACATTACAGTAGGGATTAGGCCTATGCATTACAGTAGGGAGTAGGCCTATACATTACAGTAGGGAGTAGGCCTATGCATTACAGTATGGAATAGGCCTATACATTACAGTAGGGAGTAGGCCTATGCATAACAGTAGGGAATAGGCCTATACATTACAGTAGGGAGTAGGCCTATGCATTACAGTATGGAAAAGGCCTATACATTACAGTAGAGAGTAGGCCTATACATTACAGTAGGGAGTAGGCCTATACATTACAGTAGAGAGTAGATCTATACATTACAGTAGAGAGTAGGCCTATACATTACAGTAGAGAGTAGGCCTATACATTACAGTATGGAAAAGGCCTATACATTACAGTAGAGAGTAGATCTATACATTACAGTAGAGAGTAGATCTATACATTATAGTAGGGAATAGACCTATGAATTACAGTAGGGAGTAGGCCTATACATTACAGTAGAGAGTAGGCCTATACATTACAGTAGGGAGTAGATCTATGCATTACAGTAGAGAGTAGGCCTATACATTACAGTAGAGAGTAGATCTATACATTACAGTAGAGAGTAGATCTATACATTACAGTAGGGAATAGACCTATGAATTACAGTAGGGAGTAGGCCTATACATTACAGTAGAGAGTAGGCCTATACATTACAGTAGAGAGTAGGCCTATACATTACAGTAGAGAGTAGGCCTATACATTACAGTAGAGAGTAGATCTATACATTACAGTAGAGAGTAGGCCTATGCATTACAGTAGAGAGTAGGCCTATACATTACAGTAGGGAGTAGGCCTATACATTACAGTAGGGAATAGGCCTATACATTACAGTAGAGAGTAGGCCTATACATTACAGTAGAGAGTAGACCTATACATTACAGTAGGGAGTAGGCCTATACATTACAGTAGGGAATAGACCTATGCATTACAGTAGAGAGTAGGCCTATACATTACAGTAGAGAGTAGGCCTATACATTACAGTAGAGAGTAGGCCCATACATTACAGTAGGGATTAGGCCTATGCATTACAGTAGGGAGTAGGCCTATACATTACAGTAGGGAGTAGGCCTATGCATTACAGTATGGAATAGGCCTATACATTACAGTAGGGAGTAGGCCTATGCATAACAGTAGGAATAGGCCTATACATTACAGTAGGGAGTAGGCCTATGCATTACAGTATGGAAAAGGCCTATACATTACAGTAGAGAGTAGGCCTATACATTACAGTAGGGAGTAGGCCTATACATTACAGTAGAGAGTAGATCTATACATTACAGTAGAGAGTAGGCCTATACATTACAGTAGAGAGTAGGCCTATACATTACAGTATGGAAAAGGCCTATACATTACAGTAGAGAGTAGATCTATACATTACAGTAGAGAGTAGATCTATACATTATAGTAGGGAATAGACCTATGAATTACAGTAGGGAGTAGGCCTATACATTACAGTAGAGAGTAGGCCTATACATTACAGTAGGGAGTAGGCCTATACATTACAGTAGAGAGTAGATCTATACATTACAGTAGAGAGTAGATCTATACATTACAGTAGAGAGTAGATCTATACATTATAGTAGGGAATAGACCTATGAATTACAGTAGGGAGTAGGCCTATACATTACAGTAGGGAGTAGACCTATACATTACAGTAGGGAGTAGGCCTATGCATTACAGTAGGGAATAGACCTATGAATTACAGTAGGGAGTAGGCCTATACATTACAGTAGGGAGTAGGCCTATACATTACAGTAGAGAGTAGGCCTATACATTACAGTAGGGAGTAGGCCTATGCATTACAGTAGGGAGTAGATCTATGCATTACAGTAGAGAGTAGATCTATACATTACAGTAGAGAGTAGGCCTATACATTACAGTAGAGAGTAGGCCTATACATTACAGTAGGGAATAGGCCTATACATTACAGTAGAGAGTAGATCTATACATTACAGTAGAGAGTAGATCTATGCATTACAGTAGAGAGTAGATCTATGCATTACAGTAGAGAGTAGATCTATACATTACAGTAGAGAGTAGGCCTATACATTACAGTAGAGAGTAGGCCTATACATTACAGTAGGGAATAGGCCTATACATTACAGTAGAGAGTAGGTCTATACATTACAGTATAGAGTAGGCCTATACATTACAGTAGGGAGTAGACCTATACATTACAGTAGGGAGTAGGCCTATACATTACAGTAGGGAAAAGGCCTATACATTACAGTAGGGAGTAGGCCTATGCATTACATTAGGGAGTAGGCCTATGCATTACAGTAGGGAGTAGGCCTATACATTACAGTAGGGAATAGGCCTATACATTACAGTAGGGAGTAGGCCTATGCATTACAGTAGAGAGTAGGCCTATGCATTACAGTAGAGAGTAGGCCTATACATTACAGTAGGGAATAGGCCTATACATTACAGTAGAGAATAGGCCTATGCATTGCAGTAGAGAGTAGATCTATGCATTACAGTAGAGAGTAGGCCTATACATTACAGTAGAGAGTAGGCCTATACATTACAGTAGGGAGTAGGCCTATACATTACAGTAGGGAATAGGCCTATACATTACAGTAGGGAGTAGACCTATACATTACAGTAGGGAGTAGGCCTATACATTACAGTAGGGAGTAGGCCTATACATTACAGTAGGGAGTAGGCCTATACATTACAGTAGAGAGTAGATCTATACATTACAGTAGAGAGTGGGCCTATACATTACAGTAGAGAGTAGGCCTATACATTACAGTAGAGAGTAGGCCTATACATTACAGTAGAGAGTAGGCCTATACATTACAGTAGAGAGTAGATCTATACATTACAGTAGGGAGTAGGCCTATACATTACAGTAGAGAGTAGATCTATACATTACAGTAGAGAGTAGGCCTATACATTACAGTAGAGAGTAGATCTATGCATTACAGTAGAGAGTAGGTCTATACATTACAGTAGGGAGTAGGCCTATACATTACAGTAGGGAGTAGGCCTATACATTACAGTAGGGAGTAGATCTATACATTACAGTAGGGAGTAGGCCTATACATTACAGTAGGGAGTAGATCTATACATTACAATAGGGAGTAGGCCTATACATTACAGTAGGGAGTAGGCCTATACATTACAGTAGAGAGTAGATCTATACATTACAATAGGGAGTAGATCTATACATTACAGTAGGGAGTAGACCTATACATTACAGTAGGGAGTAGATCTATACATTACAATAGGGAGTAGGCCTATACATTACAGTAGGAGTAGGCCTATACATTACAGTAGAGAGTAGATCTATACATTACAGTAGAGAGTAGGCCTATACATTACAGTAGAGAGTAGATCTATACATTACAGTAGAGAGTAGATCTATACATTACAGTAGGGAGTAGACCTATACATTACAGTAGAGAGTAGATCTATGCATTACAGTAGGGAGTAGGCCTATACATTACAGTAGGGAGTAGGCCTATACATTACAGTAGGGAGTAGATCTATACATTACAATAGGGAGTAGGCCTATACATTACAGTAGGGAGTAGGCCTATACATTACAGTAGAGAGTAGATCTATACATTACAGTAGAGAGTAGGCCTATACATTACAGTAGAGAGTAGATCTATACATTACAGTAGAGAGTAGGCCTATACATTACAGTAGAGAGTAGATCTATACATTACAGTAGGGAGTAGGCCTATACATTACAGTAGGGAGTAGTTCTATACATTACAGTAGGGAGTAGGCCTATACATTACAGTAGGGAGTAGGCCTATACATTACAGTAGGGAGTAGGTCTATACATTACAGTAGGGAATAGGCCTATGCATTACAGTAGGGAGTAGGCCTATACATTACAGTAGGGAATAGGCCTATACATTACAGTAGGGAGTAGGTCTATACATTACAGTAGGGAATAGGCCTATGCATTACAGTAGGGAGTAGGCCTATACATTACAGTAGGGTGTAGGCCTATGCATTACAGTAGGGAGTAGACCTATACATTACAGTAGGGAGTAGGCCTATGCATTACAGTAGGGAGTAGGCCTATACATTACAGTAGGGAGTAGACCTATACATTACAGTAGGGAGTAGGCCTATGCATTACAGTAGGGAGTAGGCCTATGCATTACAGTAGAGAGTAGGCCTATGCATTACAGTAGAGAGTAGGCCTATATATTACAGTAGGGAAAGGCCTATACATTACAGTAGAGAGTAGGCCTATGCATTACAGTAGAGAGTAGGCCTATACATTACAGTAGAGAGTAGGCCTATACATTACAGTAGAGAGTAGGCCTATACATTACAGTAGAGAGTAGGCCTATACATTACAGTAGAGAGTAGGCCTATACATTACAGTAGAGAGTAGGCCTATGCATTACAGTAGAGAGTAGGCCTATACATTACAGTAGAGAGTAGGCCTATACATTACAGTAGAGAGTAGGCCTATACATTACAGTAGAGAGTAGGCCTATGCATTACCGTAGGGAGTAGGCCTATACATTACAGTAGGGAAAAGGCCTATACATTATAGTATAGAGTAGATCTATACATTACAGTAGAGTAGATCTATGCATTACAGTAGAGAGTAGATCTATGCATTACAGTAGAGAGTAGATCTATGCATTACAGTAGAGAGTAGGCCTATACATTACAGTAGAGAGTAGGCCTATACATTACAGTAGAGAGTAGGCCTATACATTACAGTAGAGAGTAGGCCTATACATTACAGTAGAGAGTAGGCCTATACATTACAGTAGGGAGTAGGCCTATACATTACAGTAGGGAAAAGGCCTATACATTACAGTAGATAGTAGGCCTATACATTACAGTAGGGAGTAGGCCTATACATTACAGTAGAGAGTAGATCTATGCATTACAGTAGAGAGTAGATCTATGCATTACAGTAGAGAGTAGATCTATACATTACAGTAGAGAGTAGGCCTATACATTACAGTAGAGAGTAGGCCTATACATTACAGTAGGGAGTAGGCCTATACATTACAATAGGGAAAAGGCCTATACATTACAGTAGAGAGTAGGCCTATACATTACAGTAGGGAGTAGGCCTATACATTACAGTAGAGAGTATATCTATGCATTACAGTAGAGAGTAGGCCTATGCATTACAGCAGAGAGTAGGCCTATATATTACAGTAGGAAAGGCCTATACATTACAGTAGAGAGTAGGCCTATGCATTACAGTAGAGAGTAGGCCTATACATTACAGTAGAGAGTAGGCCTATACATTACAGTAGAGAGTAGGCCTATACATTACAGTAGAGAGTAGGCCTATACATTACAGTAGAGAGTAGGCCTATGCATTACAGTAGAGAGTAGGCCTATACATTACAGTAGAGAGTAGGCCTATACATTACAGTAGAGAGTAGGCCTATACATTACAGTAGAGAGTAGGCCTATGCATTACAGTAGAGAGTAGGCCTATACATTACAGTAGAGAGTAGGCCTATGCATTACCGTAGGGAGTAGGCCTATACATTACAGTAGGGAAAAGGCCTATACATTACAGTATAGAGTAGATCTATGCATTACAGTAGAGAGTAGATCTATGCATTACAGTAGAGAGTAGATCTATGCATTACAGTAGAGAGTAGGCCTATACATTACAGTAGAGAGTAGGCCTATACATTACAGTAGAGAGTAGGCCTATACATTACAGTAGGGAAAAGGCCTATACATTACAGTAGGGAATAGGCCTATACATTACAGTAGAGAGTAGATCTATGCATTACAGTAGAGAGTAGATCTATGCATTACAGTAGAGAGTAGGCCTATACATTACAGTAGGGAATAGGCCTATACATTACAGTAGGGAATAGGCCTATGCATTACAGTAGAGAGTAGGCCTATACATTACAGTAGAGAGTAGGCCTATGCATTACAGTAGAGAGTAGATCTATACATTACAGTAGAGAGTAGGCCTATGCATTACAGTAGGGAATAGGCCTATGCATTACAGTAGAGAGTAGGCCTATACATTACAGTAGAGAGTAGGCCTATACATTACAGTAGGGAATAGGCCTATACATTACAGTATAGAGTAGGCCTATACATTACAGTAGGGAATAGGCCTATACATTACAGTAGGGAGTAGGCCTATGCATTACAGTAGGAATAGGCCTATACATTACAGTAGGGAGTAGGCCTATGCATTACAGTAGGGAGTAGGCCTATACATTACAGTAGGAATAGGCCTATACATTACAGTAGAGAGTAGGCCTATGCATTACAGTAGGGAAAAGGCCTATACATTACAGTAGGGAGTAGGCCTATACATTACAGTAGGGAATAGGCCTATACATTACAGTAGGGAATAGGCCTATACATTACAGTAGGGAATAGGCCTATACATTACAGTAGGGAATAGGCCTATACATTACAGTAGAGAGTAGGCCTATGCATTACAGTAGGGAGTAGATCTATACATTACAGTAGAGAGTAGGCCTATGCATTACAGTAGGGAATAGGCCTATGCATTACAGTAGAGAGTAGGCCTATACATTACAGTAGAGAGTAGGCCTATACATTACAGTAGGGAATAGGCCTATACATTACACAGTATAGAGTAGGCCTATACATTACAGTAGGGAATAGGCCTATACATTACAGTAGGGAGTAGGCCTATGCATTACAGTAGGGAATAGGCCTATACATTACAGTAGGGAGTAGGCCTATGCATTACAGTAGGGAGTAGGCCTATACATTACAGTAGGGAATAGGCCTATACATTACAGTAGAGAGTAGGCCTATGCATTACAGTAGGGAAAAGGCCTATACATTACAGTAGGGAGTAGGCCTATACATTACAGTAGGGAATAGGCCTATACATTACAGTAGGGAATAGGCCTATACATTACAGTAGAGAGTAGGCCTATGCATTACAGTAGGGAGTAGGCCTATACATTACAGTAGGGAGTAGGCCTATACATTACAGTAGGGAATAGGCCTATACATTACAGTAGAGAGTAGGCCTATGCATTACAGTAGGGAGTAGGCCTATACATTACAGTAGAGAGTAGATATATGCATTACAGTAGGGAGTAGGCCTATACATTACAGTAGAGAGTAGGCCTATACATTACAGTAGGGAGTAGGCCTATACATTACAGTAGGGAAAAGGCCTATACATTACAGTAGAGAGTAGGCCTATACATTACAGTAGGGAGTAGGCCTATACATTACAGTAGGGAGTAGGCCTATACATTACAGTAGAGAGTAGGCCTATACATTACAGTAGGGAGTAGGCCTATACATTACAGTAGGGAGTAGGCCTATGCATTACAGTATAGAGTAGGCCTATACATTACAGTAGGGAATAGGCCTATACATTACAGTAGGGAAAAGGCCTATACATTACAGTAGAGAGTAGGCCTATACATTACAGTAGGGAGTAGGCCTATACATTACAGTAGGGAGTAGGCCTATGCATTACAGTAGGGAATAGGCCTATGCATTACAGTAGGGAATAGGCCTATACATTACAGTAGGGAATAGGCCTATACATTACAGTAGGGAATAGGCCTATACATTACAGTAGAGAGTAGGCCTATGCATTACAGTAGGGAGTAGGCCTATACATTACAGTAGAGAGTAGATCTATGCATTACAGTAGGGAGTAGGCCTATACATTACAGTAGGGAGTAGGCCTATACATTACAGTAGGGAGTAGGCCTATACATTACAGTAGGGAGTAGGCCTATACATTACAGTAGGGAAAAGGCCTATACATTACAGTAGGGAAAAGGCCTATCCATTACAGTAGGGAGTAGGCCTATACATTACAGTAGGGAGTAGGCCTATACATTACAGTAGGGAGTAGGCCTATACATTACAGTAGGGAGTAGGCCTATACATTACAGTAGGGAAAAGGCCTATACATTACAGTAGAGAGTAGGCCTATACATTACAGTAGAGAGTAGATCTATACATTACAGTAGGGAGTAGGCCTATACATTACAGTAGGGAAAAAAGGCCTATACATTACAGTAGAGAGTAGGCCTATACATTACAGTAGAGAGTAGGCCTATACATTACAGTAGAGAGTAGGCCTATACATTACAGTAGGGAAAAGGCCTATACATTACAGTAGAGAGTAGGCCAATACATTACAGTAGGGAGTAGGCCTATACATTACAGTAGGGAGTAGGCCTATACATTACAGTAGGGAGTAGGCCTATACATTACAGTAGGGAGTAGGCCTATACATTACAGTAGAGAGTAGATCTATACATTACAGTAGAGAGTAGATCTATACATTACAGTAGGGAGTAGTCCTATACATTACAGTAGGGAGTAGGCCTATACATTACAGTAGAGAGTAGGCCTATACATTACAGTAGAGAGTAGATCTATACATTACAGTAGAGAGTAGGCCTATACATTACAGTAGGGAGTAGATATATACATTACAGTAGGGTTGTAGATCTATACATTACAGTAGGGAGTAGATCTATACATTACAATAGGGAGTAGGCCTATACATTACAGTAGAGAGTAGGCCTATACATTACAGTAGAGAGTAGATCTATACATTACAGTAGGGAGTAGGCCTATACATTACAGTAGAGAGTAGATCTATACATTACAGTAGGGAGTAGGCCTATACATTACAGTAGAGAGTAGGCCTATACATTACAGTAGAGAGTAGATCTATACATTACAGTAGAGAGTAGGCCTATACATTACAGTAGGGAGTAGATATATACATTACAGTAGGGTTGTAGACCTATACATTACAGTAGAGAGTAGATCTATACATTACAGTAGAGAGTAGGCCTATACATTACAGTAGGGAGTAGGCCTATACATTACAGTAGAGAGTAGGGCTATACATTACAGTAGAGAGTAGATCTATACATTACAGTAGAGAGTAGGCCTATACATTACAGTAGGGAGTAGATATATACATTACAGTAGGGTTGTAGACCTATACATTACAGTAGAGAGTAGATCTATACATTACAGTAGAGAGTAGGCCTATACATTACAGTAGAGAGTAGATCTATACATTACAGTAGGGAGTAGGCCTATACATTACAGTAGGGAGTAGATCTATGCATTACAGTAGGGAGTAGGCCTATACATTACAGTAGAGAGTAGGCCTATACATTACAGTAGGGAGTAGATCTATACATTACAATAGGGAGTAGGCCTATACATTACAGTAGGGAGTAGGCCTATACATTACAGTAGAGAGTAGATCTATACATTACAGTAGAGAGTAGGCCTATACATTACAGTAGAGAGTAGATCTATACATTACAGTAGAGAGTAGGCCTATACATTACAGTAGAGAGTAGATCTATACATTACAGTAGGGAGTAGGCCTATACATTACAGTAGAGAGTAGGCCTATACATTACAGTAGGGAGCAGGCCTATACATTACAGTAGGGAGTAGTTCTATACATTACAGTAGGGAGTAGGCCTATACATTACAGTAGGGAGTAGGCCTATACATTACAGTAGGGAGTAGGTCTATACATTACATTAGGGAATAGGCCTATGCATTACAGTAGGGAGTAGGCCTATACATTACAGTAGGGAAAAGGCCTATACATTACAGTAGGGAGTAGGTCTATACATTACAGTAGGGATTAGGCCTATGCATTACAGTAGGGAGTAGGCCTATACATTACAGTAGGGTGTAGGCCTATGCATTACAGTAGGGAGTAGACCTATACATTACAGTAGGGAGTAGACCTATACATTACAGTAGGGAGTAGGCCTATGCATTACAGTAGGGAGTAGGCCTATGCATTACAGTAGAGAGTAGGCCTATGCATTACAGTAGAGAGTAGGCCTATATATTACAGTAGGGAAAGGCCTATACATTACAGTAGAGAGTAGGCCTATGCATTACAGTAGAGAGTAGGCCTATACATTACAGTAGAGAGTAGGCCTATACATTACAGTAGAGAGTAGGCCTATACATTACAGTAGAGAGTAGGCCTATACATTACAGTAGAGAGTAGGCCTATACATTACAGCAGAGAGTAGGCCTATGCATTACAGTAGAGAGTAGGCCTATACATTACAGTAGAGAGTAGGCCTATACATTACAGTAGAGAGTAGGCCTATACATTACAGTAGAGTAGGCCTATGCATTACCGTAGGGAGTAGGCCTATACATTACAGTAGGAAAAGGCCTATACATTACAGTATAGAGTAGATCTATACATTACAGTAGAGAGTAGATCTATGCATTACAGTAGAGAGTAGATCTATGCATTACAGTAGAGAGTAGATCTATGCATTACAGTAGAGAGTAGGCCTATACATTACAGTAGAGAGTAGGCCTATACATTACAGTAGAGAGTAGGCCTATACATTACAGTAGAGAGTAGGCCTATACATTACAGTAGAGAGTAGGCCTATACATTACAGTAGGAGTAGGCCTATACATTACAGTAGGGAAAAGGCCTATACATTACAGTAGATAGTAGGCCTATACATTACAGTAGGGAGTAGGCCTATACATTACAGTAGAGAGTAGATCTATGCATTACAGTAGAGTAGATCTATGCATTACAGTAGAGAGTAGATCTATACATTACAGTAGAGAGTAGGCCTATACATTACAGTAGAGAGTAGGCCTATACATTACAGTAGGGAGTAGGCCTATACATTACAATAGGGAAAAGGCCTATACATTACAGCAGAGAGTAGGCCTATACATTACAGTAGGGAGTAGGCCTATACATTACAGTAGAGTATATCTATGCATTACAGTAGAGAGTAGGCCTATGCATTACAGTAGAGAGTAGGCCTATATATTACAGTAGGGAAAGGCCTATACATTACAGTAGAGAGTAGGCCTATGCATTACAGTAGAGAGTAGGCCTATACATTACAGTAGAGAGTAGGCCTATACATTACAGTAGAGAGTAGGCCTATACATTACAGTAGAGAGTAGGCCTATACATTACAGTAGAGAGTAGGCCTATACATTACAGTATGGAAAAGGCCTATACATTACAGTAGAGAGTAGATCTATACATTACAGTAGAGAGTAGATCTATACATTATAGTAGGGAATAGACCTATGAATTACAGTAGAGAGTAGGCCTATGCATTACAGTAGAGAGTAGGCCTATACATTACAGTAGAGAGTAGGCCTATACATTACAGTAGAGAGTAGGCCTATACATTACAGTAGAGAGTAGGCCTATGCATTACAGTAGAGAGTAGGCCTATACATTACAGTAGAGAGTAGGCCTATACATTACAGTAGAGAGTAGGCCTATACATTACAGTAGAGAGTAGGCCTATGCATTACAGTAGGGAGTAGGCCTATACATTACAGTAGGGAAAAGGCCTATACATTACAGTATAGAGTAGATCTATACATTACAGTAGAGAGTAGATCTATGCATTACAGTAGAGAGTAGATCTATGCATTACAGTAGAGAGTAGATCTATGCATTACAGTAGAGAGTAGGCCTATACATTACAGTAGAGAGTAGGCCTATACATTACAGTAGAGAGTAGGCCTATACATTACAGTAGAGAGTAGGCCTATACATTACAGTAGAGAGTAGGCCTATACATTACAGTAGGGAGTAGGCCTATACATTACAGTAGGGAAAAGGCCTATACATTACAGTAGATAGTAGGCCTATACATTACAGTAGGGAGTAGGCCTATACATTACAGTAGAGAGTAGATCTATGCATTACAGTAGAGAGTAGATCTATGCATTACAGTAGAGAGTAGATCTATACATTACAGTAGAGAGTAGGCCTATACATTACAGTAGAGAGTAGGCCTATACATTACAGTAGGGAGTAGGCCTATACATTACAATAGGAAAAGGCCTATACATTACAGTAGAGAGTAGGCCATACATTACAGTAGGGAGTAGGCCTATACATTACAGTAGAGAGTATATCTATGCATTACAGTAGAGAGTAGGCCTATGCATTACAGTAGAGAGTAGGCCTATATATTACAGTAGGAAAGGCCTATACATTACAGTAGAGATAGGCCTATGCATTACAGTAGAGAGTAGGCCTATACATTACAGTAGAGAGTAGGCCTATACATTACAGCAGAGAGTAGGCCTATACATTACAGCAGAGAGTAGGCCTATACATTACAGTAGAGAGTAGGCCTATGCATTACAGTAGAGAGTAGGCCTATACATTACAGCAGAGAGTAGGCCTATACATTACAGTAGAGAGTAGGCCTATACATTACAGTAGAGAGTAGGCCTATGCATTACAGTAGAGAGTAGGCCTATACATTACAGTAGAGAGTAGGCCTATGCATTACAGTAGGAGTAGGCCTATACATTACAGTAGGGAAAAGGCCTATACATTACAGTATAGAGTAGATCTATGCATTACAGTAGAGAGTAGATCTATGCATTACAGTAGAGAGTAGATCTATGCATTACAGTAGAGAGTAGGCCTATACATTACAGTAGAGAGTAGGCCTATACATTACAGTAGAGAGTAGGCCTATACATTACAGTAGGAAAAGGCCTATACATTACAGTAGGGAATAGGCCTATACATTACAGTAGAGAGTAGATCTATGCATTACAGTAGAGAGTAGATCTATGCATTACAGTAGAGAGTAGGCCTATACATTACAGTAGGGAATAGGCCTATACATTACAGTAGGGAATAGGCCTATGCATTACAGTAGAGAGTAGGCCTATACATTACAGTAGAGAGTAGGCCTATGCATTACAGTAGAGAGTAGATCTATACATTACAGTAGAGAGTAGGCCTATGCATTACAGTAGGGAATAGGCCTATGCATTACAGTAGGGAGTAGGCCTATACATTACAGTAGACAGGCCTATACATTACAGTAGGGAATAGGCCTATACATTACAGTATAGAGTAGGCCTATACATTACAGTAGGGAATAGGCCTATACATTACAGTAGGGAGTAGGCCTATGCATTACAGTAGGGAATAGGCTTATACATACAGTAGGGAGTAGGCCTATGCATTACAGTAGGGAGTAGGCCTATACATTACAGTAGGGAATAGGCCTATACATTACAGTAGAGAGTAGGCCTATGCATTACAGTAGGAAAAGGCCTATACATTACAGTAGGGAGTAGGCCTATACATCACAGTAGGGAATAGGCCTATACATTACAGTAGGGAATAGGCCTATACATACAGCAGGGAATAGGCCCATACATCACAGGGAATAGGCCTATACATTACAGCAGAGTAGGCCTATGCATTACAGTAGGAGCAGATCTATACATTACAGTAGAGAGTAGGCCTATGCATTACAGTAGAGAGTAGGCCTATACATACAGCAGAGAGTAGGCCTATACATTACAGCAGAGAGTAGGCCTATGCATTACAGTAGGGAGTAGGCCTATACATTACAGTAGAGAGTAGGCCTATACATTACAGTAGAGAGTAGGCCTATACATTACAGTAGAGAGTAGGCCTATGCATTACAGTAGAGAGTAGGCCTATACATTACAGCAGAGAGTAGGCCTATGCATTACAGTAGGGAGTAGGCCTATACATTACAGTAGGGAAAAGGCCTATACATTACAGTAGAGTAGATCTATGCATTACAGCAGAGAGTAGATCTATGCATTATAGATCATGCATTTAGGCCTATACATTACAGCAGAGAGTAGGCCTATACATTACAGTAGAGAGTAGGCCTATACATTACAGAGTAGGCCTATACATTACAGTAGGGAATAGGCCTATACATTACAGTAGAGAGTAGATCTATGCATTACAGTAGAGAGTAGATCTATGCATTACAGTAGAGAGTAGGCCTATACATTACAGTAGGGAATAGGCCTATACATTACAGTAGGGAATAGGCCTATACATTACAGTAGAGAGTAGGCCTATACATTACAGTAGAGTAGGCCTATGCATTACAGTAGAGAGTAGATCTATACATTACAGTAGGGAGTAGGCCTATACATTACAGTAGGGAATAGGCCTATGCATTACAGTAGAGAGTAGGCCTATACATTACAGTAGAGAGTAGGCCTATACATTACAGTAGGGAATAGGCCTATACATTACAGCATAGAGTAGGCCTATACATTACAGTAGGGAATAGGCCTATACATTACAGTAGGGAGTAGGCCTATGCATTACAGTAGGGAATAGGCCTATACATACATAGGAGTAGGCCTATGCATTACAGTAGGGAGTAGGCCTATACATTACAGTAGGGAATAGGCCTATACATTACAGTAGAGAGTAGGCCTATACATTACAGTAGGAAAGTAGGCCTATACATTACAGTAGGGAGTAGGCCTATACATTACAGTAGGGAATAGGCCTATACATTACAGTAGGAATAGGCCTATACATTACAGTAGGGAATAGGCCTATACATTACAGTAGGGAGTAGGCCTATACATTACAGTAGAGAGTAGGCCTATGCATTACAGTAGGAGTAGATCTATACATTACAGTAGAGAGTAGGCCTATACATTACAGTAGGGAATAGGCCTATGCATTACAGTAGGAGTAGGCCTATACATTACAGTAGGGAGTAGGCCTATACATTACAGTAGGAATAGGCCTATACATTACAGTATAGAGTAGGCCTATACATTACAGTAGGGAATAGGCCTATACATTACAGTAGGGAGTAGGCCTATACATTACAGTAGAGTAGGCCTATACATTACAGTAGGAGTAGGCCTATACATTACAGTAGGTAGGCCTATACATTACAGTAGGGAATAGGCCTATACATTACAGTAGAGAGTAGGCCTATACATTACAGTAGGGAGGCCTATACATTACAGTAGGGAGTAGGCCTATACATTACAGTAGGGAGCAGGCCTATACATTACAGTAGGGAGTAGTTCCTATACATTACAGCCTATACATTACAGTAGGGAGTAGGCCTATACATTACAGTAGGGAGTAGGTCTATACATTACAGTAGGGAATAGGCCTATGCATTACAGTAGGGAGTAGGCCTATACATTACAGTAGGGAGTAGGCCTATACATTACAGTAGGGAGTAGGCCTATACATTACAGTAGGGATTAGGCCTATGCATTACAGTAGGGAGTAGGCCTATACATTACAGTAGGGTGTAGGCCTATGCATTACAGTAGGAGTAGGCCTATACATTACAGTAGGGAGTAGGCCTATACATTACAGTAGGGAGTAGGCCTATGCATTACAGTAGGGAGTAGGCCTATACATTACAGTAGAGAGTAGGCCTATGCATTACAGCAGAGAAGTAGGCCTATATATTACAGTAGGGAAAGGCCTATACATTACAGTAGAGAGTAGGCCTATGCATTACAGTAGAGAGTAGGCCTATACATTACAGAGAGTAGGCCTATACATTACAGTAGAGAGTAGGCCTATACATTACAGTAGAGAGTAGGCCTATACATTACAGTAGAGAGTAGGCCTATACATTACAGTAGAGAGTAGGCCTATGCATTACAGTAGAGAGTAGGCCTATACATTACAGTAGAGAGTAGGCCTATACATTACAGTAGAGAGTAGGCCTATACATTACAGTAGAGAGTAGGCCTATGCATTACCGTAGGGAGTAGGCCTATACATTACAGTAGGGAAAAGGCCTATACATTACAGTATAGAGTAGATCTATACATTACAGTAGAGAGTAGATCTATGCATTACAGTAGAGAGTAGATCTATGCATTACAGTAGAGAGTAGATCTATGCATTACAGTAGAGAGTAGGCCTATACATTACAGTAGAGAGTAGGCCTATACATTACAGTAGAGAGTAGGCCTATACATTACAGTAGAGAGTAGGCCTATACATTACAGTAGAGAGTAGGCCTATACATTACAGTAGGGAGTAGGCCTATACATTACAGTAGGAAAAGGCCTATACATTACAGTAGATAGTAGGCCTATACATTACAGTAGGGAGTAGGCCTATACATTACAGTAGAGAGTAGATCTATGCATTACAGTAGAGAGTAGATCTATGCATTACAGTAGAGAGTAGATCTATACATTACAGTAGAGAGTAGGCCTATACATTACAGTAGAGAGTAGGCCTATACATTACAGTAGGGAGTAGGCCTATACATTACAATAGGGAAAAGGCCTATACATTACAGTAGAGAGTAGGCCTATACATTACAGTAGGGAGTAGGCCTATACATTACAGTAGAGAGTATATCTATGCATTACAGTAGAGAGTAGGCCTATGCATTACAGTAGAGAGTAGGCCTATATATTACAGTAGGGAAAGGCCTATACATTACAGTAGAGAGTAGGCCTATGCATTACAGTAGAGAGTAGGCCTATACATTACAGTAGAGAGTAGGCCTATACATTACAGTAGAGAGTAGGCCTATACATTACAGTAGAGAGTAGGCCTATACATTACAGTAGAGAGTAGGCCTATGCATTACAGTAGAGAGTAGGCCTATACATTACAGTAGAGAGTAGGCCTATACATTACAGTAGAGAGTAGGCCTATACATTACAGTAGAGAGTAGGCCTATGCATTACAGTAGAGAGTAGGCCTATACATTACAGTAGAGAGTAGGCCTATGCATTACCGTAGGGAGTAGGCCTATACATTACAGTAGGGAAAAGGCCTATACATTACAGTATAGAGTAGATCTATGCATTACAGTAGAGAGTAGATCTATGCATTACAGTAGAGAGTAGATCTATGCATTACAGTAGAGAGTAGGCCTATACATTACAGTAGAGAGTAGGCCTATACATTACAGTAGAGAGTAGGCCTATACATTACAGTAGGAAAAGGCCTATACATTACAGTAGGGAATAGGCCTATACATTACAGTAGAGAGTAGATCTATGCATTACAGTAGAGAGTAGATCTATGCATTACAGTAGAGAGTAGGCCTATACATTACAGTAGGGAATAGGCCTATACATTACAGTAGGGAATAGGCCTATGCATTACAGTAGAGAGTAGGCCTATACATTACAGTAGAGAGTAGGCCTATGCATTACAGTAGAGAGTAGATCTATACATTACAGTAGAGAGTAGGCCTATGCATTACAGTAGGGAATAGGCCTATGCATTACAGTAGAGAGTAGGCCTATACATTACAGTAGAGAGTAGGCCTATACATTACAGTAGGGAATAGGCCTATACATTACAGTATAGAGTAGGCCTATACATTACAGTAGGGAATAGGCCTATACATTACAGTAGGGAGTAGGCCTATGCATTACAGTAGGGAATAGGCCTATACATTACAGTAGGGAGTAGGCCTATGCATTACAGTAGGGAGTAGGCCTATACATTACAGTAGGGAATAGGCCTATACATTACAGTAGAGAGTAGGCCTATGCATTACAGTAGGGAAAAGGCCTATACATTACAGTAGGGAGTAGGCCTATACATTACAGTAGGGAATAGGCCTATACATTACAGTAGGGAATAGGCCTATACATTACAGTAGGGAATAGGCCTATACATTACAGTAGGGAATAGGCCTATACATTACAGTAGAGAGTAGGCCTATGCATTACAGTAGGGAGTAGATCTATACATTACAGTAGAGAGTAGGCCTATGCATTACAGTAGGGAATAGGCCTATGCATTACAGTAGAGAGTAGGCCTATACATTACAGTAGAGAGTAGGCCTATACATTACAGTAGGGAATAGGCCTATACATTACAGTATAGAGTAGGCCTATACATTACAGTAGGGAATAGGCCTATACATTACAGTAGGGAGTAGGCCTATGCATTACAGTAGGGAATAGGCCTATACATTACAGTAGGGAGTAGGCCTATGCATTACAGTAGGGAGTAGGCCTATACATTACAGTAGGGAATAGGCCTATACATTACAGTAGAGAGTAGGCCTATGCATTACAGTAGGAAAAGGCCTATACATTACAGTAGGGAGTAGGCCTATACATTACAGTAGGGAATAGGCCTATACATTACAGTAGGGAATAGGCCTATACATTACAGTAGAGAGTAGGCCTATGCATTACAGTAGGGAGTAGGCCTATACATTACAGTAGGGAGTAGGCCTATACATTACAGTAGGAATAGGCCTATACATTACAGCAGAGAGTAGGCCTATGCATTACAGTAGGGAGTAGGCCTATACATTACAGCAGAGAGTAGATATATGCATTACAGTAGGGAGTAGGCCTATACATTACAGTAGAGAGTAGGCCTATACATTACAGTAGGGAGCAGGCCTATACATTACAGTAGGGAAAAGGCCTATACATTACAGTAGAGAGTAGGCCTATACATTACAGTAGGGAGTAGGCCTATACATTACAGTAGGGAGTAGGCCTATACATTACAGTAGAGAGTAGGCCTATACATTACAGTAGGGAGTAGGCCTATACATTACAGTAGGGAGTAGGCCTATGCATTACAGTATAGAGTAGGCCTATACATTACAGTAGGGAATAGGCCTATACATTACAGTAGGGAAAAGGCCTATACATTACAGTAGAGAGTAGGCCTATACATTACAGTAGGGAGTAGGCCTATACATTACAGTAGGGAGTAGGCCTATACATTACAGTAGGGAGTAGGCCTATGCATTACAGTAGGGAATAGGCCTATACATTACAGTAGGGAATAGGCCTATACATTACAGTAGGGAATAGGCCTATACATTACAGTAGAGAGTAGGCCTATGCATTACAGTAGGGAGTAGGCCTATACATTACAGTAGAGAGTAGATCTATGCATTACAGTAGGGAGTAGGCCTATACATTACAGTAGGGAGTAGGCCTATACATTACAGTAGGAAGTAGGCCTATACATTACAGTAGGGAGAAGGCCTATCCTTTACAGTAGGGAGTAGGCCTATACATTACAGTAGGGAGTAGGCCTATACATTACAGTAGGGAGTAGGCCTATACATTACAGTAGGGAGTAGGCCTATACATTACAGTAGGGAGTAGGCCTATACATTACAGTAGAGAGTAGGCCTATGCATTACCGTAGGGAGTAGGCCTATACATTACAGTAGGGAAAAGGCCTATACATTACAGTATAGAGTAGATCTATACATTACAGTAGAGAGTAGATCTATGCATTACAGTAGAGAGTAGATCTATGCATTACAGTAGAGAGTAGATCTATGCATTACAGTAGAGAGTAGGCCTATACATTACAGTAGAGAGTAGGCCTATACATTACAGTAGAGAGTAGGCCTATACATTACAGTAGAGAGTAGGCCTATACATTACAGTAGAGAGTAGGCCTATACATTACAGTAGGGAGTAGGCCTATACATTACAGTAGGGAAAAGGCCTATACATTACAGTAGATAGTAGGCCTATACATTACAGTAGGAGTAGGCCTATACATTACAGTAGAGAGTAGATCTATGCATTACAGTAGAGTAGATCTATGCATTACAGTAGAGAGTAGATCTATACATTACAGTAGAGAGTAGGCCTATACATTACAGAGAAGTAGGCCTATACATTACAGTAGGGAGTAGGCCTATACATTACAATAGGGAAAAGGCCTATACATTACAGTAGAGAGTAGGCCTATACATTACAGTAGGGAGTAGGCCTATACATTACACAGTAGAGAGTATATCCTATGCATCACAGTAGAGAGTAGGCCTATGCATTACAGCAGAGAGTAGGCCTATATATTACAGTAGGAAAGGCCTATACATTACAGTAGAGAGTAGGCCTATGCATTACAGTAGAGAGTAGGCCTATACATTACAGTAGAGAGTAGGCCTATACATTACAGTAGAGAGTAGGCCTATACATTACAGTAGAGAGTAGGCCTATACATTACAGTAGAGAGTAGGCCTATGCATTACAGTAGAGAGTAGGCCTATACATTACAGAGAGTAGGCCTATACATTACAGCAGAGAGTAGGCCTATACATTACAGTAGAGAGTAGGCCTATGCATTACAGTAGAGAGTAGGCCTATACATTACAGCAGAGAGTAGGCCTATGCATTACCGTAGGGAGTAGGCCTATACATTACAGTAGGGAAAAGGCCTATACATTACAGTATAGAGTAGATCTATGCATTACAGTAGAGAGTAGATCTATGCATTACAGTAGAGAGTAGATCTATGCATTACAGTAGAGAGTAGGCCTATACATTACAGTAGAGAGTAGGCCTATACATTACAGTAGAGAGTAGGCCTATACATTACAGTAGGGAAAAGGCCTATACATTACAGTAGGGAATAGGCCTATACATTACAGTAGAGAGTAGATCTATGCATTACAGTAGAGTAGATCTATGCATTACAGTAGAGAGTAGGCCTATACATTACAGTAGGGAATAGGCCTATACATTACAGTAGGGAATAGGCCTATGCATTACAGTAGAGAGTAGGCCTATACATTACAGTAGAGAGTAGGCCTATGCATTACAGTAGAGAGTAGATCTATACATTACAGTAGAGAGTAGGCCTATGCATTACAGTAGGAATAGGCCTATGCATTACAGTAGAGAGTAGGCCTATACATTACAGTAGAGTAGGCCTATACATTACAGTAGGAATAGGCCTATACATTACAGTACAGAGTAGGCCTATACATTACAGTAGGAATAGGCCTATACATTACAGTAGGAGTAGGCCTATGCATTACAGTAGGGAATAGGCTTATACATTACAGTAGGAGTAGGCCTATGCATTACAGTAGGGAGTAGGCCTATACATTACAGTAGGGAATAGGCCTATACATTTACAGCAGAGAGTAGGCCTATGCATTACAGTAGGGAAAAGGCCTATACATTACAGTAGGGAGTAGGCCTATACATTACAGTAGGGAATAGGCCTATACATCACAGCAGGAATAGGCCTATACATTACAGTAGGGAATAGGCCTATACATTACAGTAGGGAATAGGCCTATACATTACAGTAGAGTAGGCCTATGCATTACAGTAGGGAGTAGATCTATACATTACAGTAGAGAGTAGGCCTATGCATTACAGTAGGAATAGGCCTATGCATTACAGCAGAGAGTAGGCCTATACATTACAGTAGAGAGTAGGCCTATACATTACAGTAGGAATAGGCCTATACATTACAGTATAGAGTAGGCCTATACATTACAGTAGGAATAGGCCTATACATACAGCAGGGAGTAGGCCTATGCATTACAGTAGGGAATAGGCCTATACATTACAGTAGGGAGTAGGCCTATGCATTACAGTAGGAGTAGGCCTATACATTACAGTAGGGAATAGGCCTATACATTACAGTAGAGAGTAGGCCTATGCATTACAGTAGGGAAAAGGCCTATACATTACAGTAGGGAGTAGGCCTATACATTACAGTAGGGAATAGGCCTATACATTACAGTAGGGAATAGGCCTATACATTACAGTAGAGAGTAGGCCTATGCATTACAGTAGGGAGTAGGCCTATACATTACAGTAGGGAGTAGGCCTATACATCACAGTAGGGAATAGGCCTATACATTACAGTAGAGAGTAGGCCTATGCATTACAGTAGGGAGTAGGCCTATACATTACAGTTAAGAGAGCAGATATATGCATTACAGTAGGGAGTAGGCCTATACATTACAGCAGAGAGTAGGCCTATACATTACAGTAGGAGCAGGCCTATACATTACAGTAGGGAAAAGGCCTATACATTACAGCAGAGAGTAGGCCTATACATTACAGTAGGGAGTAGGCCTATACATTACAGTAGGGAGTAGGCCTATACATTACAGTAGAGAGTAGGCCTATACATTACAGTAGGGAGTAGGCCTATACATTACAGTAGGAGTAGGCCTATGCATTACAGTATAGAGTAGGCCTATACATTACAGTAGGGAATAGGCCCATACATCACAGCAGGAAAAGGCCTATACATTACAGCAGAGAGTAGGCCTATACATTACAGTAGGGAGTAGGCCTATACATTACAGTAGGGAGTAGGCCTATACATTACAGTAGGAGTAGGCCTATGCATCACAGTAGCAGGAATAGGCCTATACATTACAGTAGGGAATAGGCCTATACATTACAGTAGGGAATAGGCCTATACATTACAGCAGAGAGTAGGCCTATGCATTACAGTAGGGAGTAGGCCTATACATTACAGCAGAGAGTAGATCATGCATTACAGTAGGGAGTAGGCCTATACATTACAGTAGGGAGTAGGCCTATACATTACAGTAGGGAGTAGGCCTATACATTACCTAGGCCTATACATTACAGTAGGGAAAAGGCCTATACATTACAGTAGGGAAAAGGCCTATCCTTTACAGTAGGGAGTAGGCCTATACATTACAGTAGGGAGTAGGCCTATACATTACAGTAGGGAGTAGGCCTATACATTACAGTAGAGAGTAGATCTATACATTACAGTAGAGAGTAGATCTATACATTACAGTAGGGAGTAGGCCTATACATTACAGTAGGGAAAAAGGCCTATACATTACAGTAGAGAGTAGGCCTATACATTACAGTAGAGTAGGCCTATACATTACAAAGTAGGCCTATACATTACAGTAGGAAAAGGCCTATACATTACAGTAGATCTATACATTACAGTAGGAGTAGGCCTATACATTACAGTAGGAAAAAGGCCTATACATTACAGCAGAGAGTAGGCCTATACATTACAGTAGAGAGTAGGCCTATACATTACAGGAGAGTAGGCCTATACATTACAGTAGAGAGTAGGCCTATACATTAAGTAGGCCTATACATTACAGTAGAGAGTAGGCCTATACATTACAGTAGAGAGTAGATCTATACATTACAGTAGGGAGTAGGCCTATACATTACAGTAGAAAAGGCCTATACATTACAGTAGAGTAGGCCTATACATTACAGTAGGGAGTAGGCCTATACATTACAGTAGAGAGTAGGCCTATACATTACAGTAGTAGCCTATACATTACAGCAGAGAGTAGGCCTATACATTACAGTAGGGAGTAGGCCTATACATTACAGTAGGCCTATACATTACAGTAGAGAGTAGGCCTATACATTACAGTAGGGAGTAGGCCTATACATTACAGTAGGGAGTAGCCTATACCTATACATACATTACAGTAGGGAGTAGGGAGTAGGCCTATACATTACAGTAGAGAGTAGGCCTATACATTACAGTAGGGAGTAGGCCTATACATTACAGTAGGCCTATACATTACAGTAGGAGTAGGCCTATACATTACAGTAGGGAGTAGGCCTATGCATTACAGTAGAGAGTAGGCCTATACATTACAGTAGGGAGTAGGCCTATGCATTACAGTAGGGAGTAGGCCTATACATTACAGTAGGAGTAGGCCTATACATTACAGTAGAGAGTAGATACATAGCAGAAAGGCCTATACATTACAGTAGGGAGTAGGCCTATACATTACAGTAGGAGTAGGCCTATACATTACAGTAGGGAGTAGGCCTATACAGTAGGGAGTAGGCCTATACATTACAGTAGAGTAGGCCTATACATTACAGTAGGGAGTAGGCCTATACATTACAGTAGGGAGTAGACCTATACATTACAGTAGGGAGTAGGCCTATACATTACAGTAGGGAGTAGGCCTATACATTACAGTAGAGAGTAGGCCTATGCATTACAGTAGAGAGTAGGCCTATATATTACAGTAGGAAAAGGCCTATGCATTACAGTAGTAGGGAGTAGGCCTATACATTACAGTAGGGAGTAGGCCTATACATTACAGTAGGAGTAGGCCTATACATTACAGTAGAGTAGGCCTATGTAGATCTATACATTACAGTAGGGAGTAGGCCTATACATTACAGTAGGGAGTAGGCCTATGCATTACTAGGCCTATACATTACAGTATACATTACAGCAGAGAGTAGGCCTATGCATTACAGTAGAGAGTAGGCCTATACATTACAGTAGAGAGTAGGCCTATGCATTACCGTAGGGAGTAGGCCTATACATTACAGTAGGAAAAGGCCTATACATTACAGTAGAGTGAATCTATACATTAAAGAGGCCTATGCATTACAGTAGAGTAGATCTAGGCATTACAGTAGAGAGTAGATCTATGCATTACAGCAGAGAGTAGGCCTATACATTACAGTAGAGAGTAGGCCTATACATTACAGTAGAGTAGATCTATGCATTACAGTAGAGAGTAGATCTATGCATTACAGTAGAGAGTAGGCCTATACATTACAGTAGGGAATAGGCCTATACATTACAGTAGGGATAGGCCTATACATTACAGTAGGGAATAGGCCTATACATTACAGTAGAGAGTAGGCCTATACATTACAGCAGAGAGTAGGCCTATGCATTACAGTAGAGTAGATCTATACATTACAGTAGAGTAGGCCTATGCATTACAGTAGGGAATAGGCCTATGCATTACAGTAGGGAAAAGGCCTATACATTACAGTAGAGAGTAGGCCTATACATTACAGTAGGGAATAGGCCTATACATTACAGTATAGAGTAGGCCTATACATTACAGTAGAGAGTAGGCCTATGCATTACAGTAGGGAGTAGGCCTATACATTACAGTAGGGAGTAGGCCTATACATTACAGTAGGGAATAGGCCTATGCATTACAGTAGGGAGTAGGCCTATACATTACAGTAGGGAGTAGGCCTATACATTACAGTAGGGAGTAGGCCTATACATTACAGTAGGGAATAGGCCTATACATCACAGTAGGGAATAGGCCTATACATTACAGTAGAGAGTAGGCCTATGCATTACAGTAAGGAGTAGGCCTATACATTACAGTAGGGAGTAGGCCTATACATTACAGTAGGGAATAGGCCTATACATTACAGTAGAGAGTAGGCCTATGCATTACAGTAGGGAGTAGGCCTATACATTACAGTAGAGAGTAGGCCTATACATTACAGTAGGGAAAAGGCCTATACATTACAGTAGAGAGTAGGCCTATACATTACAGTAGAGAGTAGGCCTATACATTACAGTAGAGAGTAGGCCTATACATTACAGTAGAGAGTAGGCCTATGCATTACAGTAGGGAGTAGGCCTATACATTACAGTAGAGAGTAGGCCTATACATTACAGTAGGGAAAAGGCCTATACATTACAGTAGAGAGTAGGCCTATACATTACAGTAGAGAGTAGGCCTATACATTACAGTAGGGAGTAGGGCTATACATTACAGTAGAGAGTAGGCCTATACATTACAGTAGAGAGTAGGCCTATACATTACAGTAGAGAGTAGGCCTATGCATTACAGTAGAGAGTAGGCCTATACATTACAGTAGAGAGTAGGCCTATGCATTACCGTAGGGAGTAGGCCTATACATTACAGTAGGGAAAAGGCCTATACATTACAGTATAGAGTAGATCTATACATTACAGTAGAGAGTAGATCTATGCATTACAGTAGAGAGTAGATCTATGCATTACAGTAGAGAGTAGATCTATGCATTACAGTAGAGAGTAGGCCTATACATTACAGTAGAGAGTAGGCCTATACATTACAGTAGAGAGTAGATCTATGCATTACAGTAGAGAGTAGATCTATGCATTACAGTAGAGAGTAGGCCTATACATTACAGTAGGAATAGGCCTATACATTACAGTAGGGAATAGGCCTATACATTACAGTAGGGAATAGGCCTATGCATTACAGTAGAGAGTAGGCCTATACATTACAGCAGAGAGTAGGCCTATGCATTACAGTAGAGAGTAGATCTATACATTACAGTAGAGTAGGCCTATGCATTACAGTAGGGAATAGGCCTATGCATTACAGTAGGGAAAAGGCCTATACATTACAGTAGAGAGTAGGCCTATACATTACAGTAGGGAATAGGCCTATACATTACAGTATAGAGTAGGCCTATACATTACAGTAGAGAGTAGGCCTATGCATTACAGTAGGGAGTAGGCCTATACATTACAGTAGGGAGTAGGCCTATACATTACAGTAGGGAATAGGCCTATACATCACAGTAGGGAATAGGCCTATACATTACAGTAGAGAGTAGGCCTATGCATTACAGTAAGGAGTAGGCCTATACATTACAGTAGGGAGTAGGCCTATACATTACAGTAGGGAATAGGCCTATACATTACAGTAGAGAGTAGGCCTATGCATTACAGTAGGGAGTAGACCTATACATTACAGTAGAGAGTAGATATATGCATTACAGTAGGGAGTAGGCCTATACATTACAGTAGAGAGTAGGCCTATACATTACAGTAGGGAAAAGGCCTATACATTACAGTAGAGAGTAGGCCTATACATTACAGTAGGGAGTAGGCCTATACATTACAGTAGGGAGTAGGCCTATACATTACAGTAGAGAGTAGGCCTATACATTACAGTAGGGAGTAGGCCTATGCATTACAGTAGGGAGTAGGCCTATGCATTACAGTAGAGAGTAGGCCTATGCATTACAGTAGAGAGTAGGCCTATATATTACAGTAGGGAAAAGGCCTATGCATTACAGTAGAGAGTAGGCCTATACATTACAGTAGAGAGTAGGCCTATACATTACAGTAGAGAGTAGGCCTATACATTACAGTAGAGAGTAGGCCTATACATTACAGTAGAGAGTAGGCCTATACATTACAGTAGAGAGTAGATCTATACATTACAGTAGGGAGTAGGCCTATACATTACAGTAGGGAGTAGGGCTATACATTACAGTAGAGAGTAGGCCTATACATTACAGTAGAGAGTAGGCCTATACATTACAGTAGAGAGTAGGCCTATGCATTACAGTAGAGAGTAGGCCTATACATTACAGTAGAGAGTAGGCCTATGCATTACCGTAGGGAGTAGGCCTATACATTACAGTAGGGAAAAGGCCTATACATTACAGTAGGGAGTAGACCTATACATTACAGTAGAGAGTAGATCTATACATTACAGTAGAGAGTAGATCTATACATTACAGTAGAGAGTAGATCTATGCATTACAGTAGAGAGTAGGCCTATGCATTACAGTAGAGAGTAGATCTATGCATTACAGTAGAGAGTAGATCTATGCATTACAGTAGAGAGTAGATCTATACATTACAGTAGAGAGTAGATCTATACATTACAGTAGGGAAAAGGCCTATACATTACAGTAGAGAGTAGATCTATACATTACAGTAGAGAGTAGATCTATGCATTACAGTAGAGAGTAGGCCTATGCATTACAGTAGAGAGTAGATCTATGCATTACAGTAGAGAGTAGATCTATGCATTACAGTAGAGAGTAGGCCTATACATTACAGTAGAGAGTAGGCCTATACATTACAGTAGAGAGTAGATCTATGCATTACAGTAGAGAGTAGATCTATGCATTACAGTAGAGAGTAGGCCTATACATTACAGTAGGGAATAGGCCTATACATTACAGTAGGGAATAGGCCTATACATTACAGTAGGGAATAGGCCTATGCATTACAGTAGAGTAGGCCTATACATTACAGTAGAGAGTAGGCCTATGCATTACAGCAGAGAGTAGATCTATACATTACAGTAGAGAGTAGGCCTATGCATTACAGTAGGAATAGGCCTATGCATTACAGTAGGGAAAAGGCCTATACATTACAGTAGAGAGTAGGCCTATACATTACAGTAGGGAATAGGCCTATACATTACAGTATAGAGTAGGCCTATACATTACAGTAGAGAGTAGGCCTATGCATTACAGTAGGGAGTAGGCCTATACATTACAGTAGGGAGTAGGCCTATACATTACAGTAGGGAATAGGCCTATACATCACAGTAGGGAATAGGCCTATACATTACAGTAGAGAGTAGGCCTATGCATTACAGTAAGGAGTAGGCCTATACATTACAGTAGGGAGTAGGCCTATACATTACAGTAGGGAATAGGCCTATACATTACAGTAGAGAGTAGGCCTATGCATTACAGTAGGGAGTAGACCTATACATTACAGTAGAGAGTAGATATATGCATTACAGTAGGGAGTAGGCCTATGCATTACAGTAGGGAGTAGGCCTATACATTACAGTAGAGAGTAGGCCTATACATTACAGTAGGGAAAAGGCCTATACATTACAGTAGAGAGTAGGCCTATACATTACAGTAGGGAGTAGGCCTATACATTACAGTAGGGAGTAGGCCTATACATTACAGTAGAGAGTAGGCCTATACATTACAGTAGGGAGTAGGCCTATGCATTACAGTAGGGAGTAGGCCTATGCATTACAGTAGAGAGTAGGCCTATGCATTACAGTAGAGAGTAGGCCTATATATTACAGTAGGGAAAAGGCCTATGCATTACAGTAGAGAGTAGGCCTATACATTACAGTAGAGAGTAGGCCTATACATTACAGTAGAGAGTAGGCCTATACATTACAGTAGAGAGTAGGCCTATACATTACAGTAGAGAGTAGGCCTATACATTACAGTAGAGAGTAGATCTATACATTACAGTAGGGAGTAGGCCTATACATTACAGTAGGGAGTAGGGCTATACATTACAGTAGAGAGTAGGCCTATACATTACAGTAGAGAGTAGGCCTATACATTACAGTAGAGAGTAGGCCTATACATTACAGTAGAGAGTAGGCCTATACATTACAGTAGAGAGTAGATCTATGCATTACAGTAGAGAGTAGATCTATGCATTACAGTAGAGAGTAGGCCTATACATTACAGTAGGGAATAGGCCTATACATTACAGTAGGGAATAGGCCTATACATTACAGTAGGGAATAGGCCTATGCATTACAGTAGAGAGTAGGCCTATACATTACAGTAGAGAGTAGGCCTATGCATTACAGTAGAGTAGATCTATACATTACAGTAGAGAGTAGGCCTATGCATTACAGTAGGGAATAGGCCTATGCATTACAGTAGGAAAAGGCCTATACATTACAGTAGAGTAGGCCTATACATTACAGTAGGGAATAGGCCTATACATTACAGTATAGAGTAGGCCTATACATTACAGTAGAGTAGGCCTATGCATTACAGTAGGGAGTAGGCCTATACATTACAGTAGGGAGTAGGCCTATACATTACAGTAGGGAATAGGCCTATACATCACAGTAGGGAATAGGCCTATACATTACAGTAGAGTAGGCCTATGCATTACAGTAAGGAGTAGGCCTATACATTACAGTAGGGAGTAGGCCTATACATTACAGTAGGGAATAGGCCTATACATTACAGTAGAGAGTAGGCCTATGCATTACAGTAGGAGTAGACCTATACATTACAGTAGAGAGTAGATATATGCATTACAGTAGGGAGTAGGCCTATACATTACAGTAGAGAGTAGGCCTATACATTACAGTAGGGAAAAGGCCTATACATTACAGTAGAGAGTAGGCCTATACATCACAGTAGGAGTAGGCCTATACATTACAGTAGGGAGTAGGCCTATACATTACAGTAGAGAGTAGGCCTATACATTACAGTAGGGAGTAGGCCTATACATTACAGTAGGGAGTAGGGCTATGCATTACAGTATAGAGTAGGCCTATACATTACAGTAGGGAATAGGCCTATACATTACAGTAGGAAAATGCCTATACATTACAGTAGAGAGTAGGCCTATACATTACAGTAGGAGTAGGCCTATACATTACAGTATGGAGTAGGCCTATGCATTACAGTAGGGAATAGGCCTATACATTACAGTAGGGAGTAGGCCTATACATTACAGCAGAGAGTAGGCCTATGCATTACAGTAGGGAGTAGGCATATACATTACAGTAGAGAGTAGATCTATGCATTACAGTAGGGAGTAGGCCTATACATTACAGTAGAGTAGGCCTATACATTACAGTAGAGTAGATCTATACATTACAGCAGAGAGTAGGCCTATGCATTACAGTAGAGAGTAGGCCTATACATTACAGTAGGGAGCAGGCCTATACATTACAGTAGGAAAAGGCCTATACATTACAGCAGAGAGTAGGCCTATGCATTACAGTAGGGAGTAGGCCTATGCATTACAGTAGAGAGAGTAGGCCTATGCATTACAGTAGAGAGTAGGCCTATATATTACAGTAGGGAAAAGGCCTATACATTACAGTAGGGAGTAGGTCTATACATTACAGTAGGGAATAGGCCTATGCATTACAATAGGGAGTAGGCCTATACATTACAGTAGGGAGTAGGCCTATGTATTACAGTAGGGAGTAGACCTATACATTACAGTAGGGAGTAGGCCTATGCATTACAGTAGGGAGTAGGCCTATACATTACAGTAGTGAGTAGACCTATACATTACAGTAGGGAGTAGGCCTATGCATTACAGTAGGGAGTAGGCCTATGCATTACAGTAGAGAGTAGGCCTATGCATTACAGTAGAGAGTAGGCCTATATATTACAGTAGGGAAAAGGCCTATACATTACAGTAGGGAATAGGCCTATACATTACAGTAGAGAGTAGATCTATGCATTACAGTAGAGAGTAGATCTATGCATTACAGTAGAGAGTAGGCCTATACATTACAGTAGGGAATAGGCCTATACATTACAGTAGGGAATAGGCCTATACATTACAGTAGGGAATAGGCCTATGCATTACAGTAGAGAGTAGGCCTATACATTACAGTAGAGAGTAGGCCTATGCATTACAGTAGAGAGTAGATCTATACATTACAGTAGAGAGTAGGCCTATGCATTACAGTAGGGAATAGGCCTACAGTAGGAAAAGGCCTATACATTACAGTAGAGTAGGCCTATACATTACAGTAGGGAATAGGCCTATACATTACAGTATAGAGTAGGCCTATACATACATAGAGTAGGCCTAGTACAGTAGGGAGTAGGCCCTATACATTACAGTAGGAGTAGGCCTATACATTACAGTAGGGAATAGGCCTATACATTACAGTAGGGAATAGGCCTATACATTACAGTATAGAGTAGGCCTATGCATTACAGTAGAGAGTAGGCCTATATATTACAGTAGGGAAAAGGCCTATGCATTACAGTAGAGAGTAGGCCTATACATTACAGTAGAGAGTAGGCCTATACATTACAGTAGAGAGTAGGCCTATACATTACAGTAGAGAGTAGGCCTATACATTACAGTAGAGAGTAGGCCTATACATTACAGTAGAGAGTAGGCCTATACATTACAGTAGAGAGAGTAGGCCTATACATTACAGTAGAGTAGGCCTATACATTACAGTAGGGAGTAGGGCTATACATTACAGTAGAGAGTAGGCCTATACATTACAGTAGAGAGTAGGCCTATACATTACAGTAGAGAGTAGGCCTATGCATTACAGTAGAGAGTAGGCCTATACATTACAGCAGAGAGTAGGCCTATGCATTACCGTAGGGAGTAGGCCTATACATTACAGTAGGGAAAAGGCCTATACATTACAGTATAGAGTAGATCTATACATTACAGTAGAGAGTAGATCTATGCATTACAGTAGAGAGTAGATCTATGCATTACAGTAGAGAGTAGATCTATGCATTACAGTAGAGAGTAGGCCTATACATTACAGTAGAGAGTAGGCCTATACATTACAGTAGAGAGTAGATCTATGCATTACAGTAGAGAGTAGATCTATGCATTACAGTAGAGAGTAGGCCTATACATTACAGTAGGGAATAGGCCTATACATTACAGTAGGGAATAGGCCTATACATTACAGTAGGGAATAGGCCTATGCATTACAGTAGAGAGTAGGCCTATACATTACAGTAGAGAGTAGGCCTATGCATTACAGTAGAGAGTAGATCTATACATTACAGTAGAGAGTAGGCCTATGCATTACAGTAGGGAATAGGCCTATGCATTACAGTAGGGAAAAGGCCTATACATTACAGTAGAGAGTAGGCCTATACATTACAGTAGGGAATAGGCCTATACATTACAGTATAGAGTAGGCCTATACATTACAGTAGAGAGTAGGCCTATGCATTACAGTAGGGAGTAGGCCTATACATTACAGTAGGGAGTAGGCCTATACATTACAGTAGGGAATAGGCCTATACATCACAGTAGGGAATAGGCCTATACATTACAGTAGAGAGTAGGCCTATGCATTACAGTAAGGAGTAGGCCTATACATTACAGTAGGGAGTAGGCCTATACATTACAGTAGGGAATAGGCCTATACATTACAGTAGAGTAGGCCTATGCATTACAGTAGGGAGTAGACCTATACATTACAGCAGAGAGTAGATATATGCATTACAGTAGGGAGTAGGCCTATACATTACAGTAGAGAGTAGGCCTATACATTACAGTAGGAAAAGGCCTATACATTACAGTAGAGAGTAGGCCTATACATTACAGTAGGAGTAGGCCTATACATTACAGTAGGGAGTAGACCTATACATTACAGTAGGAGTAGGCCTATGCATTACAGTAGGGGAGTAGGCCTATACATTACAGTAGAGAGTAGGCCTATACATTACAGTAGAGTAGGCCTATACATAGGGAACAGGCCTAGCATTACAGAGTAGTAGGCCTATACATTACAGTAGAGAGTAGGCCTATACATTACAGTAGAGAGTAGGCCTATACATTACAGTAGAGAGTAGGCCTATACATTACAGTAGAGAGTAGGCCTATACATTACAGTAGGAGTAGGCCTATACATTACAGTAGGGAGTAGGCCTATACATTACAGTAGGGAATAGGCCTATACATTACAGTAGTAGGCCTATACATTACAGAGAGAGTAGGCCTATACATTACAGTAGAGAGTAGGCCTATGCATTACAGTAGAGAGTAGGCCTATACATTACAGTAGAGAGTAGGCCTATGCATTACAGTAGGGAGTAGGCCTATACATTACAGTAGGGAAAAGGCCTATACATTACAGTATAGAGTAGATCTATACATTACAGTAGAGAGTAGATCTATGCATTACAGTAGAGAGTAGATCTATGCATTACAGTAGAGAGTAGATCTATGCATTACAGTAGAGAGTAGGCCTATACATTACAGTAGAGAGTAGGCCTATACATTACAGTAGAGAGTAGATCTATGCATTACAGTAGAGAGTAGATCTATGCATTACAGCAGAGAGTAGGCCTATACATTACAGTAGGGAATAGGCCTATACATTACAGTAGGGAATAGGCCTATACATTACAGTAGGGAATAGGCCTATGCATTACAGCAGAGAGTAGGCCTATACATTACAGTAGAGAGTAGGCCTATGCATTACAGTAGAGAGTAGATCTATACATTACAGTAGAGAGTAGGCCTATGCATTACAGTAGGGAATAGGCCTATGCATTACAGTAGGAAAAGGCCTATACATTACAGTAGAGAGTAGGCCTATGCATTACAGTAGGGAATAGGCCTATACATTACAGTAGAGTAGGCCTATACATACAGTACAGGCCTATGCATTACAGTAGGGGTAGGCCTATACATTACAGTAGGGAGTAGGCCTATACATTACAGTAGGAATAGGAGTAGGCCTATACATTACAGTAGGGAGTAGGCCTATACATTACAGTAGGGAATAGGCCTATACATTACAGTAGAATAGGAGGGAATAGGCCTATACATTACAGTAGAGAGTAGGCCTATGCATTACAGTAAGGAGTAGGCCTATACATCACACAGGTAGGGAATAGGCCTATACATTACAGTAGAGAGTAGGCCTATGCATTACAGTAGGAGTAGGCCTATACATTACAGTAGAGAGTAGGCCTATGCATTACAGTAGAGAGTAGGCCTATACATTACAGCAGAGAGTAGGCCTATACATTACAGTAGAGTAGGCCTATACATTACAGGTAGGGAGTAGGCCTATACATTACAGTAGAGAGTAGGCCTATACATTACAGTAGGGAAAAGGCCTATACATTACAGTAGAGAGTAGGCCTATACATTACAGTAGAGTAGGCCTATACATTACAGTAGGGAGTAGGCCTATACATTACAGTAGAGAGTAGGCCTATATACATTACAGTAGAGAGTAGGCCTATACATTACAGCAGAGAGTAGGCCTATGCATTACAGTAGAGAGTAGGCCTATACATTACAGCAGAGAGTAGGCCTATGCATTACCGTAGGGAGTAGGCCTATACATTACAGTAGGAAAAGGCCTATACATTACAGTATAGAGTAGATCTATACATTACAGTAGAGAGTAGATCTATGCATTACAGCAGAGAGTAGATCTATGCATTACAGTAGAGAGTAGATCTATGCATTACAGTAGAGAGTAGGCCTATACATTACAGTAGAGAGTAGGCCTATACATTACAGTAGAGAGTAGATCTATGCATTACAGTAGAGAGTAGATCTATGCATTACAGTAGAGAGTAGGCCTATACATTACAGTAGGAATAGGCCTATACATTACAGTAGGGAATAGGCCTATACATTACAGTAGGGAATAGGCCTATGCATTACAGCAGAGAGTAGGCCTATACATTACAGCAGAGAGTAGGCCTATGCATTACAGTAGAGAGTAGATCTATACATTACAGTAGAGAGTAGGCCTATGCATTACAGTAGGGAATAGGCCTATGCATTACAGTAGGAAAAGGCCTATACATTACAGTAGAGAGTAGGCCTATACATTACAGTAGGGAATAGGCCTATACATTACAGTATAGAGTAGGCCTATACATTACAGTAGAGAGTAGGCCTATGCATTACAGTAGGGAGTAGGCCTATACATTACAGTAGGGAGTAGGCCTATACATTACAGTAGGAATAGGCCTATACATCACAGTAGGGAATAGGCCTATACATTACAGTAGAGTAGGCCTATGCATTACAGTAAGGAGTAGGCCTATACATTACAGCAGGGAGTAGGCCTATACATTACAGTAGGGAATAGGCCTATACATTACAGTAGAGAGTAGGCCTATGCATTACAGTAGGGAGTAGACCTATACATTACAGTAGAGAGTAGATATATGCATTACAGTAGGGAGTAGGCCTATACATTACAGTAGAGAGTAGGCCTATACATTACAGTAGGGAAAAGGCCTATACATTACAGCAGAGAGTAGGCCTATACATTTACAGTAGGGAGTAGGCCTATACATTACAGTAGTAGGCCTATACATTACAGTAGAGAGTAGGCCTATACATTACAGTAGGGAGTAGGCCCATGCATCACACAGGGAGTAGGCCTATGCATTACAGTAGAGAGTAGGCCTATGCATTACAGCAGAGAGTAGGCCTATACAGTAGGAAAAGGCCTATACAGTACAGTAGAGAGTAGGCCTATACATTACAGTAGAGAGTAGGCCTATACATTACAGCAGAGAGTAGGCCTATACATTACAGTAGAGAGTAGGCCTATACATTACAGTAGAGAGTAGGCCTATACATTACAGTAGAGAGTAGATCTATACATTACAGTAGGAGTAGGCCTATACATTACAGTAGGGAGTAGGGCTATACATTACAGTAGAGAGTAGGCCTATACATTACAGTAGAGAGTAGGCCTATACATTACAGTAGAGAGTAGGCCTATGCATTACAGTAGAGAGTAGGCCTATACATTACAGCAGAGAGTAGGCCTATGCATTACCGTAGGGAGTAGGCCTATACATTACAGTAGGAAAAGGCCTATACATTACAGTAGGGAGTAGACCTATACATTACAGTAGAGAGTAGATCTATACATACAGTAGAGAGTAGATCTATACATTACAGTAGAGAGTAGATCTATGCATTACAGTAGAGAGTAGGCCTATGCATTACAGTAGAGAGTAGATCTATGCATTACAGTAGAGTAGATCTATGCATTACAGTAGAGAGTAGATCTATACATTACAGTAGAGAGTAGATCTATACATTACAGTAGGGAAAAGGCCTATACATTACAGTAGAGAGTAGATCTATACATTACAGTAGAGAGTAGATCTATGCATTACAGTAGAGAGTAGGCCTATGCATTACAGCAGAGTAGATCTATGCATTACAGTAGAGAGTAGATCTATGCATTACAGTAGAGAGTAGGCCTATACATTACAGTAGAGAGTAGGCCTATACATTACAGTAGAGAGTAGATCTATGCATTACAGTAGAGAGTAGATCTATGCATTACAGTAGAGAGTAGGCCTATACATTACAGTAGGGAATAGGCCTATACATTACAGTAGGGAATAGGCCTATACATTACAGTAGGGAATAGGCCTATGCATTACAGTAGAGAGTAGGCCTATACATTACAGCAGAGAGTAGGCCTATGCATTACAGTAGAGAGTAGATCTATACATTACAGAGAGTAGGCCTATGCATTACAGTAGGGAATAGGCCTATGCATTACAGTAGGGAAAAGGCCTATACATTACAGTAGAGTAGGCCTATACATTACAGTAGGGAATAGGCCTATACATTACAGTATAGAGTAGGCCTATACATTACAGTAGAGAGTAGGCCTATGCATTACAGTAGGGAGTAGGCCTATACATTACAGTAGGGAGTAGGCCTATACATTACAGTAGGGAATAGGCCTATACATTACAGTAGGGAATAGGCCTATACATTACAGTAGAGAGTAGGCCTATGCATTACAGTAGGGAGTAGGCCTATACATTACAGTAGGGAGTAGGCCTATACATTACAGTAGGGAATAGGCCTATACATTACAGTAGAGAGTAGGCCTATGCATTACAGTAGGGAGTAGACCTATACATTACAGTAGAGAGTAGATATATGCATTACAGTAGGGAGTAGGCCTATGCATTACAGTAGGGAGTAGGCCTATACATTACAGCAGAGTAGGCCTATACATTACAGTAGGGAAAAGGCCTATACATTACAGTAGAGAGTAGGCCTATACATTACAGTAGGGAGTAGGCCTATACATTACAGTAGGGAGTAGGCCTATACATTACAGCAGAGTAGGCCTATACATTACAGTAGGGAGAGGCCTATGCCAGCAGGGAGTAGGCCTATGCATTACAGTAGAGAGTAGGCCTATGCATTACAGTAGGAGTAGGCCTATATATTACAGTAGGGAAAAGGCCTATGCATTACAGTAGAGAGTAGGCCTATACATTACAGTAGAGAGTAGGCCTATACATTACAGTAGAGAGTAGGCCTATACATTACAGCAGAGAGTAGGCCTATACATTACAGTAGAGAGTAGGCCTATACATTACAGCAGAGAGTAGATCTATACATTACAGTAGGGAGTAGGCCTATACATTACAGTAGGAGTAGGGCTATACATTACAGTAGAGAGTAGGCCTATACATTACAGTAGAGAGTAGGCCTATACATTACAGTAGAGAGTAGGCCTATACATTACAGTAGGGAGTAGGCCTATACATTACAGTAGAGAGTAGATCTATGCATTACAGTAGATCTATGCATTACAGTAGAGTAGGTAGGCCTATACACAGTAGGGAATAGGCCTACATTACAGCCTATACATTACAGTAGGGAATAGGCCTATGCATTACAGTAGAGAGTAGGCCTATACATTACAGTAGAGAGTAGGCCTATGCATTACAGTAGAGAGTAGATCTATACATTACAGTAGAGAGTAGGCCTATGCATTACAGTAGGGAATAGGCCTATGCCAGTAGGAAAAGGCCTATACATTACAGTAGAGTAGGCCTATACATTACAGTAGGGAATAGGCCTATACATTACAGTATAGAGTAGGCCTATACATTACAGTAGAGAGTAGGCCTATGCATTACAGTAGGGAGTAGGCCTATACATTACAGTAGGGAGTAGGCCTATACATTACAGTAGGGAATAGGCCTATACATCACAGTAGGGAATAGGCCTATACATTACAGTAGAGAGTAGGCCTATGCATTACAGAGGAGTAGGCCTATACATTACAGTAGGGAGTAGGCCTATACATTACAGTAGGGAATAGGCCTATACATTACAGTAGAGAGTAGGCCTATGCATTACAGTAGGGAGTAGACCTATACATTACACAGAGTAGATATATGCATTACAGTAGGGAGTAGGCCTATACATTACAGTAGAGAGTAGGCCTATACATTACAGTAGGGAAAAGGCCTATACATTACAGTAGAGAGTAGGCCTATACATTACAGTAGGGAGTAGGCCTATACATTACAGTAGGGAGTAGGCCTATACATTACAGTAGAGAGTAGGCCTATACATTACAGTAGGGAGTAGGCCTATACATTACAGTAGGGAGTAGGGCTATGCATTACAGTATAGAGTAGGCCTATACATTACAGTAGGGAATAGGCCTATACATTACAGTAGGGAAAATGCCTATACATTACAGTAGAGAGTAGGCCTATACATTACAGTAGGGAGTAGGCCTATACATTACAGTATGGAGTAGGCCTATGCATTACAGTAGGGAATAGGCCTATACATTACAGTAGGGAGTAGGCCTATACATTACAGTAGAGAGTAGGCCTATGCATTACAGTAGGGAGTAGGCATATACATTACAGTAGAGAGTAGATCTATGCATTACAGTAGGGAGTAGGCCTATACATTACAGTAGAGAGTAGGCCTATACATTACAGTAGAGAGTAGATCTATACATTACAGTAGAGAGTAGGCCTATGCATTACAGTAGAGAGTAGGCCTATACATTACAGTAGGGAGCAGGCCTATACATTACAGTAGGGAAAAGGCCTATACATTACAGTAGAGAGTAGGCCTATGCATTACAGTAGGGAGTAGGCCTATGCATTACAGTAGAGAGTAGGCCTATGCATTACAGTAGAGAGTAGGCCTATATATTACAGTAGGGAAAAGGCCTATACATTACAGTAGGGAGTAGGTCTATACATTACAGTAGGGAATAGGCCTATGCATTACAATAGGGAGTAGGCCTATACATTACAGTAGGGAGTAGGCCTATGTATTACAGTAGGGAGTAGACCTATACATTACAGTAGGGAGTAGGCCTATGCATTACAGTAGGGAGTAGGCCTATACATTACAGTAGTGAGTAGACCTATACATTACAGTAGGGAGTAGGCCTATGCATTACAGTAGGGAGTAGGCCTATGCATTACAGTAGAGAGTAGGCCTATGCATTACAGTAGAGAGTAGGCCTATATATTACAGTAGGGAAAAGGCCTATACATTACAGTAGGGAATAGGCCTATACATTACAGTAGAGAGTAGATCTATGCATTACAGTAGAGAGTAGATCTATGCATTACAGTAGAGAGTAGGCCTATACATTACAGTAGGGAATAGGCCTATACATTACAGTAGGGAATAGGCCTATACATTACAGTAGGGAATAGGCCTATGCATTACAGTAGAGAGTAGGCCTATACATTACAGTAGAGAGTAGGCCTATGCATTACAGTAGAGAGTAGATCTATACATTACAGTAGAGAGTAGGCCTATGCATTACAGTAGGGAATAGGCCTATGCATTACAGTAGGGAAAAGGCCTATACATTACAGTAGAGAGTAGGCCTATACATTACAGTAGGGAATAGGCCTATACATTACAGTATAGAGTAGGCCTATACATTACAGTAGAGAGTAGGCCTATGCATTACAGTAGGGAGTAGGCCTATACATTACAGTAGGGAGTAGGCCTATACATTACAGTAGGGAATAGGCCTATACATTACAGTAGGGAATAGGCCTATACATTACAGTATAGAGTAGGCCTATGCATTACAGTAGAGAGTAGGCCTATATATTACAGTAGGGAAAAGGCCTATGCATTACAGTAGAGAGTAGGCCTATACATTACAGTAGAGAGTAGGCCTATACATTACAGTAGAGAGTAGGCCTATACATTACAGTAGAGAGTAGGCCTATACATTACAGTAGAGAGTAGGCCTATACATTACAGTAGAGAGTAGGCCTATACATTACAGTAGAGAGTAGGCCTATACATTACAGTAGAGAGTAGGCCTATACATTACAGTAGGGAGTAGGGCTATACATTACAGTAGAGAGTAGGCCTATACATTACAGTAGAGAGTAGGCCTATACATTACAGTAGAGAGTAGGCCTATGCATTACAGTAGAGAGTAGGCCTATACATTACAGTAGAGAGTAGGCCTATGCATTACCGTAGGGAGTAGGCCTATACATTACAGTAGGGAAAAGGCCTATACATTACAGTATAGAGTAGATCTATACATTACAGTAGAGAGTAGATCTATGCATTACAGTAGAGAGTAGATCTATGCATTACAGTAGAGTAGATCTATGCATTACAGTAGAGAGTAGGCCTATACATTACAGTAGAGAGTAGGCCTATACATTACAGTAGAGAGTAGATCTATGCATTACAGTAGAGAGTAGATCTATGCATTACAGTAGAGAGTAGGCCTATACATTACAGTAGGAATAGGCCTATACATTACAGTAGGGAATAGGCCTATACATTACAGTAGGGAATAGGCCTATGCATTACAGTAGAGAGTAGGCCTATACATTACAGTAGAGAGTAGGCCTATGCATTACAGTAGAGTAGATCTATACATTACAGTAGAGAGTAGGCCTATGCATTACAGTAGGGAATAGGCCTATGCATTACAGTAGGGAAAAGGCCTATACATTACAGTAGAGAGTAGGCCTATACATTACAGTAGGGAATAGGCCTATACATTACAGTATAGAGTAGGCCTATACATTACAGTAGAGAGTAGGCCTATGCATTACAGTAGGGAGTAGGCCTATACATTACAGCAGGGAGTAGGCCTATACATTACAGTAGGGAATAGGCCTATACATCACAGTAGGGAATAGGCCTATACATTACAGTAGAGTAGGCCTATGCATTACAGTAAGGAGTAGGCCTATACATTACAGTAGGGAGTAGGCCTATACATTACAGTAGGGAATAGGCCTATACATTACAGTAGAGAGTAGGCCTATGCATTACAGTAGGGAGTAGACCTATACATTACAGTAGAGAGTAGATATATGCATTACAGTAGGGAGTAGGCCTATACATTACAGTAGAGAGTAGGCCTATACATTACAGTAGGGAAAAGGCCTATACATTACAGTAGAGAGTAGGCCTATACATTACAGTAGGGAGTAGGCCTATACATTACAGTAGGGAGTAGGCCTATACATTACAGTAGAGAGTAGGCCTATACATTACAGTAGGGAGTAGGCCTATACATTACAGTAGGGAGTAGGGCTATGCATTACAGTATAGAGTAGGCCTATACATTACAGTAGGGAATAGGCCTATACATTACAGTAGGGAAAATGCCTATACATTACAGTAGAGAGTAGGCCTATACATTACAGTAGGGAGTAGGCCTATACATTACAGTATGGGTAGGCCTATGCATTACAGTAGGGAATAGGCCTATACATTACAGTAGGAGTAGGCCTATACATTACAGTAGAGAGTAGGCCTATGCATTACAGTAGGGAGTAGGCATATACATTACAGTAGAGAGTAGATCTATGCATTACAGTAGGGAGTAGGCCTATACATTACAGTAGAGAGTAGGCCTATACATTACAGTAGGGAGCAGGCCTATACATTACAGTAGGGAAAAGGCCTATACATTACAGTAGAGAGTAGGCCTATACATTACAGTAGGGAGTAGGCCTATATATTACAGTAGAGAGTAGGTCTATACATTACAGTAGGGAGTAGGTCTATACATTACAGTAGGGAATAGGCCTATGCATTACAATAGGGAGTAGGCCTATACATTACAGTAGGGAGTAGGCCTATGTATTACAGTAGGGAGTAGACCTATACATTACAGTAGGGAGTAGGCCTATGCATTACAGTAGGGAGTAGGCCTATACATTACAGTAGTGAGTAGACCTATACATTACAGTAGGGAGTAGGCCTATGCATTACAGTAGGGAGTAGGCCTATGCATTACAGTAGAGAGTAGGCCTATGCATTACAGTAGAGAGTAGGCCTATATATTACAGTAGGGAAAAGGCCTATACATTACAGTAGGGAATAGGCCTATACATTACAGTAGAGTAGGCCTATACATTACAGTAGAGTAGGCATTACAGTAGGGAATAGGCCTATACATTACAGTAGGGAATAGGCCTATACATTACAGTAGGGAATAGGCCTATGCATTACAGTAGAGAGTAGGCCTATACATTACAGTAGGGAATAGGCCTATGCATTACAGTAGAGAGTAGGCCTATACATTACAGTAGAGAGTAGGCCTATGCATTACAGTAGAGAGTAGGCCTATACATTACAGTAGAGAGTAGGCCTATGCATTACAGTAGAGAGTAGGCCTATACATTACAGTAGAGAGTAGGCCTATGCATTACAGTAGAGAGTAGGCCTATACATTAGAGTAGAGAGTAGGCCTATACATTACAGTAGAGAGTAGGCCTATACATTACAGTAGATCTATACATTACAGTAGGGAGTAGGCTATACATTACAGTAGAGAGTAGGCCTATACATTACAGTAGAGTAGGCCTATACATTACAGTAGAGAGTAGGCCTATGCATTACTATAGGCCTATACATTACAGTAGAGAGTAGGCCTATGCATTACCGTAGGGAGTAGGCCTATACATTACAGTAGGGAAAAGGCCTATACATTACAGTATAGAGTAGATCTATACATTACAGTAGAGTAGATCTATGCATTACAGTAGAGAGTAGATCTATGCATTACAGTAGAGAGTAGATCTATGCATTACAGTAGAGAGTAGGCCTATACATTACAGTAGAGAGTAGGCCTATACCAGTAGAGTAGATCTATGCATTACAGTAGAGAGTAGGCCTATGCATTACAGTAGAGAGTAGGCCTATACATTACAGTAGGGAATAGGCCTATACATTACAGTAGGAATAGGCCTATACATTACAGTAGGGAATAGGCCTATGCATTACAGTAGAGAGTAGGCCTATACATTACAGTAGAGAGTAGGCCTATGCATTACAGTAGAGTAGATCTATACATTACAGCAGAGAGTAGGCCTATGCATTACAGTAGGGAATAGGCCTATGCATTACAGTAGGGAAAAGGCCTATACATTACAGAGAGTAGGCCTATACATTACAGTAGGGAATAGGCCTATACATTACAGTATAGAGTAGGCCTATACATTACAGTAGAGAGTAGGCCTATGCATTACAGTAGGAGTAGGCCTATACATTACAGTAGGAGTAGGCCTATACATTACAGTAGGGAATAGGCCTATACATCACAGTAGGAATAGGCCTATACATTACAGTAGAGTAGGCCTATACATTACAGTAAGGAGTAGGCCTATACATTACAGTAGGGAGTAGGCCTATACATTACAGTAGGGAATAGGCCTATACATTACAGTAGAGAGTAGGCCTATGCATTACAGTAGGGAGTAGACCTATACATTACAGTAGATATATGCATTACAGTAGGGAGTAGGCCTATACATTACAGTATAGAGTAGGCCTATACATTACAGTAGGGAAAAAGGCCTATACATTACAGTAGAGTAGGCCTATACATTACAGTAGAGAGTAGGCCTATACATTACAGTAGAGAGTAGGCCTATACATTACAGTAGAGAGTAGGCCTATACATTACAGTAGAGAGTAGGCCTATACATTACAGTAGAGAGTAGATCTATACATTACAGTAGGGAGTAGGCCTATACATTACAGTAGGGAGTAGGGCTATACATTACAGTAGAGAGTAGGCCTATACATTACAGTAGAGAGTAGGCCTATACATTACAGTAGAGAGTAGGCCTATGCATTACAGTAGAGAGTAGGCCTATACATTACAGTAGAGAGTAGGCCTATGCATTACCGTAGGGAGTAGGCCTATACATTACAGTAGGGAAAAGGCCTATACATTACAGTATAGAGTAGATCTATACATTACAGTAGAGAGTAGATCTATGCATTACAGTAGAGAGTAGATCTATGCATTACAGTAGAGAGTAGATCTATGCATTACAGTAGAGAGTAGATCTATGCATTACAGTAGAGAGTAGGCCTATACATTACAGTAGAGAGTAGGCCTATACATTACAGTAGAGAGTAGGCCTATACATTACAGTAGAGAGTAGGCCTATACATTACAGTAGAGAGTAGATCTATGCATTACAGTAGAGAGTAGATCTATACATTACAGTAGAGAGTAGGCCTATACATTACAGTAGGGAATAGGCCTATACATTACAGTAGGGAATAGGCCTATGCATTACAGTAGAGAGTAGGCCTATACATTACAGTAGAGAGTAGGCCTATGCATTACAGTAGAGAGTAGATCTATACATTACAGTAGAGAGTAGGCCTATGCATTACAGTAGGGAATAGGCCTATGCATTACAGTAGGGAAAAGGCCTATACATTACAGTAGAGAGTAGGCCTATACATTACAGTAGGGAATAGGCCTATACATTACAGTATAGAGTAGGCCTATACATTACAGTAGAGAGTAGGCCTATGCATTACAGTAGGGAGTAGGCCTATACATTACAGTAGGGAGTAGGCCTATACATTACAGTAGGGAATAGGCCTATACATCACAGTAGGGAATAGGCCTATACATTACAGTAGAGAGTAGGCCTATGCATTACAGTAAGGAGTAGGCCTATACATTACAGTAGGGAGTAGGCCTATACATTACAGTAGGGAATAGGCCTATACATTACAGTAGAGAGTAGGCCTATACATTACAGTAGGGAGTAGGCCTATACATTACAGTAGGGAATAGGCCTATACATTACAGTAGAGAGTAGGCCTATGCATTACAGTAGGGAGTAGACCTATACATTACAGTAGAGAGTAGATATATGCATTACAGTAGGGAGTAGGCCTATACATTACAGTAGAGAGTAGGCCTATACATTACAGTAGGGAAAAGGCCTATACATTACAGTAGAGTAGGCCTATACATTACAGTAGGGAGTAGGCCTATACATTACAGTAGGGAGTAGGCCTATACATTACAGTGAGTAGGCCTATACATTACAGTAGGGAGTAGGCCTATACATTACAGTAGGGAGTAGGGCTATGCATTACAGTATAGAGTAGGCCTATACATTACAGTAGGGAATAGGCCTATACATTACAGTAGGGAAAATGCCTATACATTACAGTAGAGAGTAGGCCTATACATTACAGTAGGGAGTAGGCCTATACATTACAGTATGGAGTAGGCCTATGCATTACAGTAGGGAATAGGCCTATACATTACAGTAGGGAGTAGGCCTATACATTACAGTAGAGAGTAGGCCTATGCATTACAGTAGGGAGTAGGCATATACATTACAGTAGAGAGTAGATCTATGCATTACAGTAGGGAGTAGGCCTATACATTACAGTAGAGAGTAGGCCTATACATTACAGTAGGGAGCAGGCCTATACATTACAGTAGGGAAAAGGCCTATACATTACATTAGAGAGTAGGCCTATACATTACAGTAGGGAGTAGGCCTATATATTACAGTAGAGAGTAGGCCTATGCATTACAGTAGAGAGTAGATCTATACATTACAGTAGGGAGTAGGCCTATACATTACAGTAGAGAGTAGGCCTATACATTACAGTAGGGAGTAGGTCTATACATTACATTAGGGAATAGGCCTATGCATTACAGTAGGGAGTAGGCCTATACATTACAGTAGGGAGTAGGCCTATACATTACAGTAGGGAGTAGGTCTATACATTACAGTAGGGAATAGGCCTATGCATTACAATAGGGAGTAGGCCTATACATTACAGTAGGGAGTAGGCCTATGTATTACAGTAGGGAGTAGACCTATACATTACAGTAGGGAGTAGGCCTATGCATTACAGTAGGAGTAGGCCTATACATTACAGTAGTGAGTAGACCTATACATTACAGTAGGGAGTAGGCCTATACATTACAGTAGGAGTAGGCCTATGCATTACAGTAGAGAGTAGGCCTATGCATTACAGTAGAGTAGGCCTATATATTACAGTAGGGAAAAGGCCTATACATTACAGTAGGGAATAGGCCTATACATTTACATTTAAGTCATTTATGCAGACGCTCTTATCCAGAGGACTTACTATGCATACACCTTATGACAACCAGTGGAACAGCCACTTGCATCTAAATCTTGTGGGGGAGAAGGGGGGTAGGCCTATACACTTACTAGTAGGTATTCCTTGAAGAGGTGGGGTTTCAGGTGTCTCCGGAAGGTGGTGATTGACTCCGCTGTCCTGGCGTCGTGAGGGAGTTTGTTCCACCATTGGGGGGCCAGAGCAGCGAACAGTTTTGACTGGGCTGAGGGAACTGTACTTCCTCAGTGGTAGGGAGGCAGCAGGCCAGAGGTGGATGAACGCAGTGCCCTTGTTTGGGTGTAGGGCCTGATCAGAGCCTGGAGGTACTAGGTGCCGTTCCCCTCATTACAGTGGCGAGCACCATGGTCTTGTAGCGGATGCGAGCTTCAACTGGAAGCCAGTGGAGAGAGCGGAGGAGGCGGGGTGACGTGAGAGAACTTGGGAAGGTTGAACACCAGACGGGCTAGGCGTTCTGGATAGTTGTAGGGGTTTAATACAGTAGCCCAGCCAACAGCGAGTTGCAGGCCTATACATGCCTGGATTAGGACCTGCGCCGCTTCCTGTGTGAGGCCTATACGGATGTTTACATGAAGACAGGAATAGGCCTGATGTTAGTTGAGAACGTCAGGGTGTTATCCAGGATCAGCCAAGGTTCTTAGCGCTCTAGGACCAATGGAGTTGTCAACCGTACGAGATCATACGGGCAGTCCTTAGGGAGGCTCCGCCATTACAGTAGAGAGTAGATCTATGCATTACAGTAGAGAGTAGATCTATGCATTACAGTAGGAGTAGGCCTATACATTACAGTAGGGAATAGGCCTATACATTACAGTAGGGAATAGGCCTATACATTACAGTAGGGAATAGGCCTATGCATTACAGTAGAGAGTAGGCCTATACATTACAGTAGGGAGTAGGCCTATATACAGCAGAGAGTAGATCTATACATTACAGTATGGAGTAGGCCTATGCATTACAGTAGGGAATAGGCCTATACATTACAGTAGGGAAAAGGCCTATACATTACAGTAGAGAGTAGGCCTATACATTACAGTAGGGAATAGGCCTATACATACATATAGAGTAGGCCTATACATTACAGCAGAATAGGCCTATGCATTACAGTAGGGAGTAGGCCTATACATTACAGTAGGGAGTAGGCCTATACATTACAGTAGGGAATAGGCCTATACATCACAGTAGGGAATAGGCCTATACATTACAGTAGAAGTAGGCCTATGCATTACAGTAGGAGTAGGCCTATACATTACAGTAGGGAGTAGGCCTATACATTACAGTAGGGAATAGGCCTATACATTACAGTAGAGAGTAGGCCTATGCATTACAGTAGGGAGTAGACCTATACATTACAGTAGAGAGTAGATATATGCATTACAGTAGGGAGTAGGCCTATACATTACAGTAGGGAGTAGGCCTATACATTACAGTAGGGTGTAGGCCTATACATTACAGTAGAGAGTAGGCCTATACATTACAGTAGGGAGTAGGCCTATACATTACAGTAGGGAGTAGGGCTATGCATTACAGTATAGAGTAGGCCTATACATTACAGTAGGGAATAGGCCTATACATTACAGTAGGGAAAATGCCTATACATTACAGTAGAGAGTAGGCCTATACATTACAGTAGGGGTAGGCCTATACATTACAGTATGGAGTAGGCCTATGCATTACAGTAGGGAATAGGCCTATACATTACAGTAGGGAGTAGGCCTATACATTACAGCAGAGAGTAGGCCTATCCCACATTACAGTAGGGAGTAGGCATATACATTACAGTAGAGAGTAGATCTATGCATTACAGTAGGGAGTAGGCCTATACATTACAGTAGAGAGTAGGCCTATACATTACAGTAGGGAGCAGGCCTATACATTACAGTAGGGAAAAGGCCTATACATTACAGTAGAGAGTAGGCCTATACATTACAGTAGGGAGTAGGCCTATACATTACAGTAGAGAGTAGATCTATACATTACAGTAGAGAGTAGGCCTATACATTACATTAGAGAGTAGATCTATACATTACAGTAGGGAGTAGGCCTATACATTACAGTAGAGAGTAGATCTATACATTACAGTAGAGAGTAGGCCTATACATTACAGTAGAGAGTAGGCCTATACATTACAGTAGGGAGTAGGCCTATACATTACAGTAGAGAGTAGGCCTATACATTACAGTAGAGAGTAGGCCTATATATTACAGTAGGGAAAAGGCCTATACATTACAGTAGAGAGTAGGCCTATACATTACAGTAGAGAGTAGGCCTATACATTACAGTAGAGAGTAGGCCTATATATTACAGTAGGGAAAAGGCCTATACATTACAGTAGAGAGTAGGCCTATACATTACAGTAGGGAGTAGGCCTATGCATTACAGTAGAGAGTAGGCCTATGCATTACAGTAGAGAGTAGGCCTATATATTACAGTAGGGAGTAGACCTATACATTACAGTAGGGAGTAGGCCTATGCATTACAGTAGGGAGTAGGCCTATGCATTACAGTAGAGAGTAGGCCTATGCATTACAGTAGAGAGTAGGCCTATATATTACAGTAGGGAGTAGACCTATACATTACAGTAGGGAGTAGGCCTATGCATTACAGTAGGGAGTAGGCCTATACATTACAGTAGTGAGTAGACCTATACATTACAGTAGGGAGTAGGCCTATGCATTACAGTAGGGAGTAGGCCTATGCATTACAGTAGAGAGTAGGCCTATGCATTACAGTAGAGAGTAGGCCTATATATTACAGTAGGGAAAAGGCCTATACATTACAGTAGAGAGTAGGCCTATACATTACAGTAGAGAGTAGGCCTATGCATTACAGTAGAGAGTAGGCCTATACATTACAGTAGAGAGTAGGCCTATGCATTACAGTAGAGAGTAGGCCTATACATTACAGTAGGGAAAAGGCCTATACATTACAGTAGAGAGTAGGCCTATGCATTACAGTAGAGAGTAGGCCTATACATTACAGTAGAGAGTGGGCCTATACATTACAGTAGAGAGTAGGCCTATGCATTACAGTAGAGAGTAGGCCTATACATTACAGTAGAGAGTAGGCCTATGCATTACCGTAGGGAGTAGGTCTATACATTACAGTAGAGAGTAGGCCTATACATTACAGTATAGAGTAGATCTATACATTACAGTAGAGAGTAGATCTATGCATTACAGTAGAGAGTAGTTCTATGCATTACAGTAGAGAGTAGATCTATGCATTACAGTAGAGAGTAGATCTATGCATTACAGTAGAGAGTAGGCCTATACATTACAGTAGGGAATAGGCCTATACATTACAGTAGGGAATAGGCCTATACATTACAGTAGGGAATAGGCCTATGCATTACAGTAGAGAGTAGGCCTATACATTACAGTAGAGAGTAGGCCTATGCATTACAGTAGAGAGTAGATCTATACATTACAGTAGAGAGTAGGCCTATGCATTACAGTAGGGAATAGGCCTATGCATTACAGTAGAGAGTAGGCCTATACATTACAGTAGAGAGTAGGCCTATACATTACAGTAGGGAATAGGCCTATACATTACAGTGTAGAGTAGGCCTATACATTACAGTAGAGAGTAGGCCTATGCATTACAGTAGGGAGTAGGCCTATACATTACAGTAGGGAGTAGGCCTATACATTACAGTAGGGAATAGGCCTATACATTACAGTAAGGAATAGGCCTATACATTACAGTAGAGAGTAGGCCTATGCATTACAGTAGGGAGTAGGCCTATACATTACAGTAGGGAGTAGGCCTATACATTACAGTAGGGAATAGGCCTATACATTACAGTAGAGAGTAGGCCTATGCATTACAGTAGGGAGTAGGCCTATACATTACAGTAGGGAATAGGCCTATGCATTACAGTAGAGAGTAGGCCTATACATTACAGTAGAGAGTAGGCCTATGCATTACAGTAGAGAGTAGATCTATACATTACAGTAGAGAGTAGGCCTATGCATTACAGTAGGGAATAGGCCTATGCATTACAGTAGAGAGTAGGCCTATACATTACAGTAGAGAGTAGGCCTATACATTACAGTAGGGAATAGGCCTATACATTACAGTATAGAGTAGGCCTATACATTACAGTAGAGAGTAGGCCTATGCATTACAGTAGGGAGTAGGCCTATACATTACAGTAGGGAGTAGGCCTATACATTACAGTAGGGAGTAGGCCTATACATTACAGTAAGGAATAGGCCTATACATTACAGTAGAGAGTAGGCCTATGCATTACAGTAGGGAGTAGGCCTATACATTACAGTAGGGAGTAGGCCTATACATTACAGTAGGGAATAGGCCTATACATTACAGTAGAGAGTAGGCCTATGCATTACAGTAGGGAGTAGGCCTATACATTACAGTAGAGAGTAGATATATGCATTACAGTAGGGAGTAGGCCTATACATTACAGTAGAGAGTAGGCCTATACATTACAGTAGGGAGCAGGCCTATACATTACAGTAGGGAAAAGGCCTATACATTACAGTAGAGAGTAGGCCTATACATTACAGTAGGGAGTAGGCCTATACATTACAGTAGGGAGTAGGCCTATACATTACAGTAGAGAGTAGGCCTATGCATTACAGTAGGGAGTAGGGCTATACATTACTTTAGGGAGTAGGCCTATACATTACAGTAGGGAGTAGGCCTATACATTACAGTAAGGAATAGGCCTATACATTACAGTAGAGAGTAGGCCTATGCATTACAGTAGGGAGTAGGCCTATACATTACAGTAGGGAATAGGCCTATACATTACAGTAGAGAGTAGGCCTATGCATTACAGTAGGGAGTAGGCCTATACATTACAGTAGAGAGTAGATATATGCATTACAGTAGGGAGTAGGCCTATACATTACAGTAGAGAGTAGGCCTATACATTACAGTAGGGAGCATGCCTATACATTACAGTAGGGAAAAGGCCTATACATTACAGTAGAGAGTAGGCCTATACATTACAGTAGGGAGTAGGCCTATACATTACAGTAGGGAGTAGGCCTATACATTACAGTAGAGAGTAGGCCTATACATTACAGTAGAGAGTAGATCTATACATTACAGTAGAGAGTAGGCCTATACATTACAGTAGAGAGTAGACCTATACATTACAGTAGAGAGTAGGCCTATACATTACAGTAGAGAGTAGGCCTATACATTACAGTAGGGAGTAGGCCTATACATTACAGTAGAGAGTAGGCCTATACATTACAGTAGGGAAAAGGCCTATACATTACAGTAGAGAGTAGGCCTATACATTACAGTAGGGAGTAGGCCTATACATTACAGTATGGAGTAGGCCTATGCATTACAGTAGGGAATAGGCCTATACATTACAGTAGGGAGTAGGCCTATACATTACAGTAGAGAGTAGGCCTATGCATTACAGTAGAGAGTAGGCCTATACATTACAGTAGGGAGTAGGCCTATGCATTACAGTAGGGAATAGGCCTATACATTACAGTAGGGAGTAGGCCTATACATTACAGTAGAGAGTAGGCCTATGCATTACAGTAGAGAGTAGGCCTATACATTACAGTAGGGAGTAGGCCTATACATTACAGTAGGGAGTAGGCCTATACATTACAGTAGAGAGTAGGCCTATACATTACAGTAGGGAGTAGGCCTATACATTACAGTAGGGAGTAGGCCTATACATTACAGTAGGGAGTAGGCCTATACATTACAGTAGGGAGTAGGCCTATACATTACAGTAGGGAGTAGGCCTATACATTACAGTAGGGAAAAGGCCTATACATTACAGTAGGGAATAGGCCTATACATTACAGTAGGGAGTAGGCCTATACATTACAGTAGGGAGTAGGCCTATACATTACAGTAGGGAGTAGGCCTATACATTACAGTAGAGAGTAGGCCTATACATTACAGTAGGGTGTAGGCCTATACATTACAGTAGAGAGTAGGCCTATACATTACAGTAGAGAGTAGGCCTATACATTACAGTAGAGAGTAGATCTATACATTACAGTAGAGAGTGGGCCTATGCATTTAACAGATTCTGTTTCGGAGGAGTTTCCTAGAACAACAGGATGGATGTGGATCTGCTGATAAACATAATTTTCTCTCTCTCTCTCTTTACTTTCCAAACCTCTCCAAGGACACGTAACAATGACACAGATGTTTTGTCTGTAAGAACTAAGCACCTGGAACTCATCTCATCTGTGAGTGGATTCCCTAAAGCCAGAAGCTGATCTGAGTGCTAATGCCAGGCAGCTCTCACAGTGACATTGTTCTCTGCTGTTTAATACAATCCAAAGGGATGCCCAGAATAGCCAACCTGGTCTCATAGACTAAACGTAGCATAGTAAATATAAATCAGTCTGTTACTTTTGGTAGGGTCACCGGTTACATAAGACAGAAGGTTAATTAACCCTTTAACCTAACTCCTAACCTTAGACGCTAACCCTAACCTCAAGACGAGAGAGAGAGAGAGAGAGAGAGAGAGAGAGAGAGAGAGAGAGAGAGAGAGAGAGAGAGAGAGAGAGAGAGAGAGAGAGAGAGAGAGAGATAGAGAGAGAGGGAGAGAGGACAGAGAGAGAGAGAGCAGAGAGAGACAGATAGATAGAGAGATCTTGAGAGAGAGAGAGAGATAGAGTCAGAGAGAGAGAGATGTTGACACTGGCTTTGGCAGCCAGGTATGTGTCCTGCTACAACCTGAGGGACAGCCAGTGAAAAGTGCAAAGTAATGTCGATAATATTTCTCATCTTGTTTTGTTTTGTCTTTCATACCACGTCATGTGTCTTCTCAGTCATGTTGACACTGGTCCACAACCAGGTCATGTGTCTCTCAGTCATGTTGACACTGGTCCACTACCAGGTCATGTGTCTTCTCAGTCATGTTGACACTGGTCCACTACCAGGTCATGTGTCTTCTCAGTCATGTTGACACTGGTCCACTACCAGGTCATGTGTCTTTAAGTCATGTTGTGGTCTATTACCAGGTCATTGTCTTGTAGTCATGTTGACATGGTACTACCAGGTCATGTGTCTTCTCAGTCTGACACTGGTCCACTACCAGGTCATGTGTCTTTGTCATGTTAATGGTAATCCCATGTCCACTACTACTATTATTATTGTGTGTTGTCAGTTGTTGTTAATGGTAATCCCATGTCCACTACTACCAGGTCATTATTATTATTGTTGTTGTTACCAGGTCATGTGTCTAATGGTAATCCCATGTCCACTACTACTATTATTATTGTTGTTGTGTTCTTGTTAGTCATGTTGACACATGGTCCACTACTACTCATTGTTATCAGTCATGTTGAGTTGGTCCACTACCAGTTAATGGTAATCCCATGTCCACTACTACTACTAGGTCATTATTATTGTTGTTGTAGTTGTCCACTACCAGGTCATGTGTAATCCCATGTCCACTACTACTATTATTATTGCTGTTGTAGTTGTACTCATGTGTAATCCCATGTGACACTGGTACTACTATTATTATTGTTGTCTGATTAATATTGTTAGTTGTTGTTAATGGTAATCCCATGTCCACTACTACTATTATTATTGTTGTTGTAGTTGTTGTTAATGGTAATCCCATGTCCACTACTACTATTATTATTGTTGTTGTTGTTGTTGTTGTTAATGGTAATCCCATGTCCACTACTACTATTATTATTGTTGTTGTAGTTGTTGTTAATGGTAATCCCATGTCCACTACTACTATTATTATTGTTGTTGTAGTTGTTGTTAATGGTAATCCCATGTCCACTACTACTACTATTATTATTATTGTTGTTGTAGTTGTTGTTAATGGTAATCCCATGTCCACTACTACTATTATTATTGCTGTTGTAGTTGTTGTTAATGGTAATCCCATGTCCACTACTACTATTATTATTGTTGTTGTTGTTGTTGTTGTTAATGGTAATCCCATGTCCACTACTACTATTATTATTGTTGTTGTAGTTGTTGTTAATGGTAATCCCATGTCCACTACTACTATTATTATTGTTGTTGTTGTTGTTGTTGTTAATGGTAATCCCATGTCCACTACTACTATTATTATTATTGTTGTTGCAGTTGTTGTTAATGGTAATCCCATGTCCACTACTACTATTATTATTGTTGTTGTAGTTGTTGTTAATGGTAATCCCATGTCTACTACTATTATTATTATTGTTGTTGTTGTTGTTGTTAATGGTAATCCCATGTCCACTACTACTATTATTATTGTTGTTGTAGTTGTTGTTAATGGTAATCCCATGTCCACTACTACTATTATTATTATTGTTGTTGTTGTTGTTAATGGTAATCCCATGTCCACTACTACTATTATTATTGTTGTTGTTGTTGTTGTTAATGGTAATCCCATGTCCACTACTACTATTATTATTGTTGTTGTTGTTGTTGTTGTTAATGGTAATCCCATGTCCACTACTACTATTATTATTGTTGTTGTTGTTGTTGTTGTTAATGGTAATCCCATGTCCACTACTACTATTATTATTGTTGTTGTTGTTGTTGTTGTTAATGGTAATCCCATGTCCACTACTACTATTATTATTGCTGTTGGTCCCACCATTTATTGATATATAAATATATATATATATTTTTCTATATGTATACTTTGACAATGTAAATAATAATGAACATGCCATGTCAATAAAGTCAATGGAATGGAATTGAGAGAGAGTACTGTATATGTACTGTATATCTAACATGTATATCTAACATGTACTGTATATGTACTGTATATCTAACATGTATATCTAACTTGTATATCTAACATGTACTGTATATGTACTGTATATCTAACATGTATATCTAACTTGTATATCTAACATGTACTGTATATGTACTGTATATCTAACATGTATATCTAACATGTACTGTACATGTACTGTATATCAAACATGTATATCTAACATGTACTGTATATGTACTGTATATCTAACTTGTATATCTAACATGTACTGTATATCTAACATGTACTGTATATCTAACATGTATATCTAACATGTACTGTATATCTAACATGTATATCTAACTTGTATATCTAACATGTATATCTAACATGTACTGTATATGTACTGTATATCTAACATGTATATCTAACTTGTATATCTAACATGTACTGTATATCTAACATGTACTGTATATCTAACATGTATATCTAACATGTACTGTATATCTAACATGTATATCTAACATGTATATCTAACATGTACTGTATATCTAACATGTACTGTATATCTAACATGTACTGTATATCTAACATGTATATCTAACATGTACTGTATATCTAACATGTATATCTAACATGTACTGTATATCTAACATGTACTGTATATCTAACATGTATATCTAACATGTACTGTATATCTAACATGTATATCTAACATGTATATCTAACTTGTATATCTAACTTGTATATCTAACATGTATATCTAACATGTATATCTAACATGTACTGTATATCTAACATGTATATCTAACATGTACTGTATATCTAACTTGTATATCTAACATGTATATCTAACATGTATATCTAACATGTACTGTATATCTAACTTGTACTGTATATCTAACTTGTATATCTAACATGTATATCTAACATGTATATCTAACATGTACTGTATATCTAACTTGTATATCTAACATGTATATCTAACATGTATATCTAACTTGTATATCTAGCATGTACTGTATATCTAACTTGTATATCTAACATGTATATCTAACATGTACTGTATATCTAACATGTATATCTAACATGTACTGTATATCTAACATGTATATCTAACATGTACTGTATATCTAACATGTACTGTATATCTAACATGTATATCTAACTTGTATATCTAACATGTACTGTATATCTAACATGTACTGTATATCTAACATGTACTGTATATCTAACATGTATATCTAACATGTACTGTATATCTAACATGTATATCTAACATGTATATCTAACATGTACTGTATATCTAACATGTACTGTATATCTAACATGTACTGTATATCTAACATGTATATCTAACATGTATATCTAACATGTATATCTAACATGTACTGTATATCTAACATGTACTGTATATCTAACTTGTATATCTAACATGTACTGTATATCTAACATGTATATCTAACATGTACTGTATATCTAGCATGTATATCTAACATGTACTGTATATCTAACTTGTATATCTAACATGTATATCTAACTTGTATATCTAACATGTATATCTAACATGTATATCTAACATGTACTGTATATCTAACATGTACTGTATATCTAACTTGTATATCTAACATGTACTGTATATCTAACATGTATATCTAACATGTACTGTATATCTAGCATGTATATCTAACATGTACTGTATATCTAACTTGTATATCTAACATGTATATCTAACTTGTATATCTAACATGTATATCTAACATGTACTGTATATCTAACTTGTACTGTATATCTAACTTGTATATCTAACATGTATATCTAACATGTATATCTAACATGTATATCTAACATGTACTGTATATCTAACATGTATATCTAACATGTACTGTATATCTAACTTGTACTGTATATCTAACTTGTATATCTAACATGTATATCTAACATGTATATCTAACATGTATATCTAACATGTACTGTATATCTAACTTGTATATCTAACTTGTATATCTAACATGTACTGTATATCTAACTTGTATATCTAACATGTATATCTAACATGTACTGTATATCTAACATGTATATCTAACATATACTGTATATCTAACATGTATATCTAACATGTATATCTAACATGTACTGTATATCTAACATGTATATCTAACATGTATATCTAACATGTACTGTATATCTAACATGTATATCTAACATGTACTGTATATCTAACATGTATATCTAACATGTATATCTAACATGTATATCTAACTTGTATATCTAACATGTACTGTATATCTAACTTGTATATCTAACATGTATATCTAACATGTACTGTATATCTAACATGTATATCTAACATGTACTGTATATCTAACATGTATATCTAACATGTATATCTAACATGTACTGTATATCTAACATGTATATCTAACATGTATATCTAACATGTACTGTATATCTAACTTGTATATCTAACATGTATATCTAACATGTACTGTATATCTAACATGTATATCTAACATGTATATCTAACATGTACTGTATATCTAACATGTATATCTAACATGTATATCTAACATGTACTGTATATCTAACTTGTATATCTAACATGTATATCTAACATGTACTGTATATCTAACATGTATATCTAACATATACTGTATATCTAACATGTATATCTAACATGTATATCTAACATGTACTGTATATCTAACATGTATATCTAACATGTATATCTAACATGTACTGTATATCTAACATGTATATCTAACATGTACTGTATATCTAACATGTATATCTAACATGTATATCTAACATGTATATCTAACTTGTATATCTAACATGTACTGTATATCTAACTTGTATATCTAACATGTATATCTAACATGTACTGTATATCTAACATGTATATCTAACATGTACTGTATATCTAACATGTATATCTAACATGTATATCTAACATGTACTGTATATCTAACATGTATATCTAACATGTACTGTATATCTAACTTGTATATCTAACTTGTATATCTAACATGTACTGTATATCTAACATGTATATCTAACATGTACTGTATATCTAACATGTACTGTATATCTAACATGTATATCTAACATGTACTGTATATCTAACATGTATATCTAACATGTATATCTAACATGTACTGTATATCTAACATGTACTGTATATCTAACATGTACTGTATATCTAACATGTATATCTAACATGTACTGTATATCTAACATGTATATCTAACATGTACTGTATATCTAACATGTATATCTAACTTGTATATCTAACATGTATATCTAACATGTACTGTATATGTACTGTATATCTAACATGTATATCTAACTTGTATATCTAACATTTACTGTATATCTAACATGTACTGTATATCTAACATGTATATCTAACATGTACTGTATATCTAACATGTATATCTAACATGTATATCTAACATGTACTGTATATCTAACATGTACTGTATATCTAACATGTACTGTATATCTAACATGTATATCTAACATGTACTGTATATCTAACATGTATATCTAACATGTACTGTATATCTAACATGTACTGTATATCTAACATGTATATCTAACATGTACTGTATATCTAACATGTATATCTAACATGTATATCTAACTTGTATATCTAACTTGTATATCTAACATGTATATCTAACATGTATATCTAACATGTACTGTATATCTAACATGTATATCTAACATGTACTGTATATCTAACTTGTATATCTAACATGTATATCTAACATGTATATCTAACATGTACTGTATATCTAACTTGTACTGTATATCTAACTTGTATATCTAACATGTATATCTAACATGTATATCTAACATGTACTGTATATCTAACTTGTATATCTAACATGTATATCTAACATGTATATCTAACTTGTATATCTAGCATGTACTGTATATCTAACTTGTATATCTAACATGTATATCTAACATGTACTGTATATCTAACATGTATATCTAACATGTACTGTATATCTAACATGTATATCTAACATGTACTGTATATCTAACATGTACTGTATATCTAACATGTATATCTAACTTGTATATCTAACATGTACTGTATATCTAACATGTACTGTATATCTAACATGTACTGTATATCTAACATGTATATCTAACATGTACTGTATATCTAACATGTATATCTAACATGTATATCTAACATGTACTGTATATCTAACATGTACTGTATATCTAACATGTACTGTATATCTAACATGTATATCTAACATGTATATCTAACATGTATATCTAACATGTACTGTATATCTAACATGTACTGTATATCTAACTTGTATATCTAACATGTACTGTATATCTAACATGTATATCTAACATGTACTGTATATCTAGCATGTATATCTAACATGTACTGTATATCTAACTTGTATATCTAACATGTATATCTAACTTGTATATCTAACATGTATATCTAACATGTATATCTAACATGTATATCTAACATGTACTGTATATCTAACATGTACTGTATATCTAACTTGTATATCTAACATGTACTGTATATCTAACATGTATATCTAACATGTACTGTATATCTAGCATGTATATCTAACATGTACTGTATATCTAACTTGTATATCTAACATGTATATCTAACTTGTATATCTAACATGTATATCTAACATGTACTGTATATCTAACTTGTACTGTATATCTAACTTGTATATCTAACATGTATATCTAACATGTATATCTAACATGTATATCTAACATGTACTGTATATCTAACATGTATATCTAACATGTACTGTATATCTAACTTGTACTGTATATCTAACTTGTATATCTAACATGTATATCTAACATGTATATCTAACATGTATATCTAACATGTACTGTATATCTAACTTGTATATCTAACTTGTATATCTAACATGTACTGTATATCTAACTTGTATATCTAACATGTATATCTAACATGTACTGTATATCTAACATGTATATCTAACATATACTGTATATCTAACATGTATATCTAACATGTATATCTAACATGTACTGTATATCTAACATGTATATCTAACATGTATATCTAACATGTACTGTATATCTAACATGTATATCTAACATGTACTGTATATCTAACATGTATATCTAACATGTATATCTAACATGTATATCTAACTTGTATATCTAACATGTACTGTATATCTAACTTGTATATCTAACATGTATATCTAACATGTACTGTATATCTAACATGTATATCTAACATGTACTGTATATCTAACATGTATATCTAACATGTATATCTAACATGTACTGTATATCTAACATGTATATCTAACATGTATATCTAACATGTACTGTATATCTAACTTGTATATCTAACATGTATATCTAACATGTACTGTATATCTAACATGTATATCTAACATGTATATCTAACATGTACTGTATATCTAACATGTATATCTAACATGTATATCTAACATGTACTGTATATCTAACTTGTATATCTAACATGTATATCTAACATGTACTGTATATCTAACATGTATATCTAACATATACTGTATATCTAACATGTATATCTAACATGTATATCTAACATGTACTGTATATCTAACATGTATATCTAACATGTATATCTAACATGTACTGTATATCTAACATGTATATCTAACATGTACTGTATATCTAACATGTATATCTAACATGTATATCTAACATGTATATCTAACTTGTATATCTAACATGTACTGTATATCTAACTTGTATATCTAACATGTATATCTAACATGTACTGTATATCTAACATGTATATCTAACATGTACTGTATATCTAACATGTATATCTAACATGTATATCTAACATGTACTGTATATCTAACATGTATATCTAACATGTACTGTATATCTAACTTGTATATCTAACTTGTATATCTAACATGTACTGTATATCTAACATGTATATCTAACATGTACTGTATATCTAACATGTATATCTAACATGTATATCTAACATGTACTGTATATCTAACATGTATATCTAACATGTATATCTAACATGTACTGTATATCTAACTTGTATATCTAACATGTATATCTAACATGTACTGTATATCTAACATGTATATCTAACATGTATATCTAACATGTACTGTATATCTAACATGTATATCTAACATGTATATCTAACATGTACTGTATATCTAACTTGTATATCTAACATGTATATCTAACATGTACTGTATATCTAACATGTATATCTAACATACTGTATATCTAACATGTATATCTAACATGTATATCTAACATGTATGTATATCATGTATATCTAACATGTATATCTAACATGTACTGTATATCTAACATGTATATCTAACATGTATATCTAACATGTATATCTAACATGTATATCTAACATGTATATCTAACATGTATATCTAACTTGTATATCTAACATGTACTGTATATCTAACTTGTATATCTAACATGTATATCTAACATGTACTGTATATCTAACATGTATATCTAACATGTACTGTATATCTAACATGTATATCTAACATGTATATCTAACATGTACTGTATATCTAACATGTATATCTAACATGTATATCTAACATGTACTGTATATCTAACTTGTATATCTAACATGTATATCTAACATGTACTGTATATCTAACATGTATATCTAACATGTATATCTAACATGTACTGTATATCTAACATGTATATCTAACATGTATATCTAACATGTACTGTATATCTAACTTGTATATCTAACATGTATATCTAACATGTACTGTATATCTAACATGTATATCTAACATATACTGTATATCTAACATGTATATCTAACATGTATATCTAACATGTACTGTATATCTAACATGTATATCTAACATGTATATCTAACATGTACTGTATATCTAACATGTATATCTAACATGTACTGTATATCTAACATGTATATCTAACATGTATATCTAACATGTATATCTAACTTGTATATCTAACATGTACTGTATATCTAACTTGTATATCTAACATGTATATCTAACATGTACTGTATATCTAACATGTATATCTAACATGTACTGTATATCTAACATGTATATCTAACATGTATATCTAACATGTACTGTATATCTAACATGTATATCTAACATGTACTGTATATCTAACTTGTATATCTAACTTGTATATCTAACATGTACTGTATATCTAACATGTATATCTAACATGTACTGTATATCTAACATGTATATCTAACATGTATATCTAACATGTACTGTATATCTAACATGTATATCTAACATGTATATCTAACATGTACTGTATATCTAACATGTTGTATATCTATATCTAACATGTATATCTAACATGTACTGTATATCTAACATGTATATCTAACATGTATATCTAACATGTACTGTATATCTAACATGTATATCTAACATGTATATCTAACATGTACTGTATATCTAACTTGTATATCTAACATGTATATCTAACATGTACTGTATATCTAACATGTATATCTAACATATACTGTATATCTAACATGTATATCTAACATGTATATCTAACATGTACTGTATATCTAACATGTATATCTAACATGTATATCTAACATGTACTGTATATCTAACATGTATATCTAACATGTACTGTATATCTAACATGTATATCTAACATGTATATCTAACATGTATATCTAACTTGTATATCTAACATGTACTGTATATCTAACTTGTATATCTAACATGTATATCTAACATGTACTGTATATCTAACATGTATATCTAACATGTACTGTATATCTAACATGTATATCTAACATGTATATCTAACATGTACTGTATATCTAACATGTATATCTAACATGTACTGTATATCTAACTTGTATATCTAACATGTATATCTAACATGTACTGTATATCTAACATGTATATCTAACATGTACTGTATATCTAACATGTATATCTAACATGTATATCTAACATGTACTGTATATCTAACATGTATATCTAACATGTATATCTAACATGTACTGTATATCTAACATGTATATCTAACATGTATATCTAACATGTATATCTAACTTTTATATCTAACATGTACTGTATATCTAACATGTATATCTAACATGTACTGTATATCTAACATGTATATCTAACATGTACTGTATATCTAACTTGTATATCTAACATGTATATCTAACATGTATATCTAACATGTATATCTAACATGTACTGTATATCTAACATGTATATCTAACATGTACTGTATATCTAACTTGTACTGTATATCGAACTTGTATATCTAACATGTATATCTAACATGTATATCTAACATGTACTGTATATCTAACTTGTATATCTAACATGTATATCTAACATGTATATCTAACTTGTATATCTAACATGTACTGTATATCTAACTTGTATATCTAACATGTATATCTAACATGTACTGTATATCTAACATGTACTGTATATCTAACATATATATCTAACTTGTATATCTAACATGTACTGTATATCTAACATGTATATCTAACATGTACTGTATATCTAACATGTATATCTAACATATACTGTATATCTAACATGTATATCTAACATGTATATCTAACATGTACTGTATATCTAACATGTATATCTAACATGTACTGTATATCTAACATGTACTGTATATCTAACATGTATATCTAACATGTACTGTATATCTAACATGTATATCTAACATGTATATCTAACATGTATATCTAACTTGTATATCTAACATGTACTGTATATCTAACTTGTATATCTAACATGTATATCTAACATGTACTGTATATCTAACATGTACTGTATATCTAACATGTACATCTAACATGTATATCTAACATGTACTGTATATCTAACATGTATATCTAACATGTATATCTAACATGTACTGTATATCTAACTTGTATATCTAACATGTATATCTAACATGTACTGTATATCTAACATGTATATCTAACATGTATATCTAACATGTACTGTATATCTAACATGTATATCTAACATGTATATCTAACATGTACTGTATATCTAACATGTATATCTAACATGTATATCTAACATGTACTGTATATCTAACATGTATATCTAACATGTACTGTATATCTAACATGTATATCTAACATGTATATCTAACATGTATATCTAACATGTACTGTATATCTAACATGTATATCTAACATGTATATCTAACATGTACTGTATATCTAACATGTTTATCTAACATGTATATCTAACATGTACTGTATATCTAACATGTATATCTAACATGTACTGTATATCTAACATGTACTGTATATCTAACATGTATATCTAACATGTATATCTAACTTGTACTGTATATCTAACTTGTTTATCTAACATGTATATCTAACATGTACTGTATATCTAACATGTATATCTAACATGTACTGTATATCTAACATGTACTGTATATCTAACATGTACTGTATATCTAACATGTATATCTAACATTTATATCTAACTTGTATATCTAACATGTATATCTAACATGTACTGTATATCTAACTTGTATATCTAACATGTACTGTATATCTAACTTGTATATCTAACATGTATATCTAACTTGTATATCTAACATGTATATCTAACATGTATATCTAACATGTACTGTATATCTAACATGTATATCTAACATGTATATCTAACATGTACTGTATATCTAACATGTATATCTAACATGTACTGTATATCTAACATGTACTGTATATCTAACATGTATATCTAACATGTACTGTATATCTAACATGTATATCTAACATGTATATCTAACATGTATATCTAACTTGTATATCTAACATGTACTGTATATCTAACTTGTATATCTAACATGTATATCTAACATGTACTGTATATCTAACATGTACTGTATATCTAACATGTACATCTAACATGTATATCTAACATGTACTGTATATCTAACATGTATATCTAACATGTATATCTAACATGTACTGTATATCTAACTTGTATATCTAACATGTATATCTAACATGTACTGTATATCTAACATGTATATCTAACATGTACTGTATATCTAACATGTATATCTAACATGTATATCTAACATGTACTGTATATCTAACATGTATATCTAACATGTACTGTATATCTAACATGTATATCTAACATGTATATCTAACATGTACTGTATATCTAACATGTACTGTATATCTAACATGTACTGTATATCTAACTTGTATATCTAACATGTACTGTATATCTAACTTGTATATCTAACATGTACTGTATATCTAACATGTATATCTAACATGTATATCTAACATGTATATCTAACTTGTACTGTATATCTAACATGTACTGTATATCTAACATGTATATCTAACATGTATATCTAACATGTATATCTAACATGTACTGTATATGTACTGTATATCTAACATGTATATCTAACATGTATATCTAACATGTATATCTAACTTGTATATCTAACATGTATATCTAACATGTACTGTATATCTAAAATGTATATCTAACATGTATATCTAACATGTACTGTATATCTAACATGTATATCTAACATGTACTGTATATCTAACATGTATATCTAACATGTACTGTATATCTAACATGTATATCTAACATGTATATCTAACATGTACTGTATATCTAACTTGTATATCTAACATGTATATCTAACATGTACTGTATATCTAACTTGTATATCTAACATGTATATCTAACATGTACTGTATATCTAACATGTACTGTATATCTAACATATATATCTAACTTGTACTGTATATCTAACATGTATATCTAACATGTACTGTATATCTAACATGTATATCTAACATATACTGTATATCTAACATGTATATCTAACATGTATATCTAACATGTACTGTATATCTAACATGTATATCTAACATGTACTGTATATCTAACATGTACTGTATATCTAACATGTATATCTAACATGTACTGTATATCTAACATGTATATCTAACATGTATATCTAACATGTATATCTAACTTGTATATCTAACATGTACTGTATATCTAACTTGTATATCTAACATGTATATCTAACATGTACTGTATATCTAACATGTACTGTATATCTAACATGTACATCTAACATGTATATCTAACATGTACTGTATATCTAACATGTATATCTAACATGTATATCTAACATGTACTGTATATCTAACTTGTATATCTAACATGTATATCTAACATGTACTGTATATCTAACATGTATATCTAACATGTATATCTAACATGTACTGTATATCTAACATGTATATCTAACATGTATATCTAACATGTACTGTATATCTAACTTGTATATCTAACATGTATATCTAACATGTACTGTATATCTAACATGTATATCTAACATATACTGTATATCTAACATGTATATCTAACATGTATATCTAACATGTACTGTATATCTAACATGTATATCTAACATGTATATCTAACATGTACTGTATATCTAACATGTATATCTAACATGTACTGTATATCTAACATGTATATCTAACATGTATATCTAACATGTATATCTAACATGTATATCTAACATGTACTGTATATCTAACATGTATATCTAACATGTATATCTAACATGTACTGTATATCTAACATGTTTATCTAACATGTATATCTAACATGTACTGTATATCTAACATGTATATCTAACATGTACTGTATATCTAACATGTACTGTATATCTAACATGTATATCTAACATGTATATCTAACTTGTACTGTATATCTAACTTGTTTATCTAACATGTATATCTAACATGTACTGTATATCTAACATGTATATCTAACATGTACTGTATATCTAACATGTACTGTATATCTAACATGTACTGTATATCTAACATGTATATCTAACATTTATATCTAACTTGTATATCTAACATGTATATCTAACATGTACTGTATATCTAACTTGTATATCTAACATGTACTGTATATCTAACTTGTATATCTAACATGTATATCTAACTTGTATATCTAACATGTATATCTAACATGTATATCTAACATGTACTGTATATCTAACATGTATATCTAACATGTACTGTATATCTAACATGTATATCTAACTTGTATATCTAACATGCACTGTATATCTAACATGTACTGTATATCTAACATGTACTGTATATCTAACATGTATATCTAACATGTATATCTAACTTGTATATCTAACATGTATATCTAACATGTACTGTATATCTAACATGTATATCTAACATGTACTGTATATCTAACATGTATATCTAACATGTATATCTAACATGTACTGTATATCTAACATGTATATCTAACATGTACTGTATATCTAACATGTATATCTAACATGTATATCTAACATGTACTGTATATCTAACATGTACTGTATATCTAACATGTACTGTATATCTAACTTGTATATCTAACATGTACTGTATATCTAACTTGTATATCTAACATGTATGTATATCTAACATGTATATCTAACATGTATATCTAACATGTATATCTAACTTGTACTGTATATCTAACATGTACTGTATATCTAACATGTATATCTAACATGTATGTATATCTAACATGTATATCTAACATGTACTGTATATAACATGTATATCTAACATGTATATCTAACATGTATATCTAACTTGTATATCTAACATGTATATCTAACATGTACTGTATATCTAAAATGTATATCTAACATGTATATCTAACATGTACTGTATATCTAACATGTATATCTAACATGTACTGTATATCTAACATGTATATCTAACATGTACTGTATATCTAACATGTATATCTAACATGTATATCTAACATGTACTGTATATCTAACATGTATATCTAACTTGTATATCTAACTTGTATATCTAACATGTATATCTAACATGTATATCTATCATGTACTGTATATCTAACATGTACTGTATATCTAACATGTACTGTATATCTAACTTGTATATCTAACATGTACTGTATATCTAACATGTACTGTATATCTAAATTGTATATCTAACATGTACTGTATATCTAACATGTATATCTAACATGTATATCTAACATGTATATCTAACTTGTACTGTATATCTAACATGTACTGTATATCTAACATGTATATCTAACATGTACTGTATATATAACATGTACTGTATATCTAACATGTACTGTATATCTAACATGTATATCTAACATGTACTGTATATCTAACATGTACTGTATATCTAACATGTACTGTATATCTAACATGTATATCTAACATGTACTGTATATATAACATGTACTGTATATCTAACATGTACTGTATATCTAACATGTATATCTAACATGTACTGTATATCTAACATGTACTGTATATCTAACATGTACTGTATATCTAACATGTATATCTAACATGTACTGTATATCTAACATGTACTGTATATCTAACATGTATATCTAACATGTACTGTATATATAACATGTACTGTATATCTAACATGTACTGTATATCTAACATGTATATCTAACATGTACTGTATATCTAACATGTACTGTATATCTAACATGTACTGTATATCCAACATGTACTCTATACACGTACAGTGTTAGGAATGTTATGAATAATGACTAAACAATATCTACATTTTAAATAGAACTATAACTAACTAAACTTTACTCTGTTTTATTATGATAGACCAGCTAAATCTACTGTCTCTATGTCTCTATTATATTAAGACATACCTGCTATGCCTACTGTCTCTATTATATTATGACAGACCAGCTAGATCTACTGTCTCTATTATATTAAGACATACCAGCTAGGCCTACTGTCTCTATGTCTCTATTATATTATGGCAGACCAGCAAGATCTACTGTCTCTATTATATTATGACAGACCAGCCAGATCTACTGTCTCTATTATATTATGACAGACCAGCTAAATCTACTGTCTCTGTCTCTATTGACAGACCAGCTAGATCTACTGTCTCTATTGTATTATGACAGACCAGCTAGATCTACTGTCTCTATTATAATATGACAGACCAGCTAGATCTACTGTCTCTATTATATTATGACAGACCAGCTAGATCTACTGTCTCTATGATATTATGACAGACCAGCTAGATCTACTGTCTCTATGTCTCTATTATATTATGACAGACCAGCAAGATCTACTGTCTCTATTAAATTATGACAGAGCAGCTACATCTACTGTCTCTATTATATTATGACAGACCAGCTAGATCAGGCCTGAATCTATTTAAACCAGCTGTGAATACTGATGGAGGCCATCAGGCCTGAGTCTATTTAAACCAGCTGTGAATAATGATAGAGGCAATCAGGCCTGAATCTATTTAAACCAGCTGTGAATACTGATGGAGGCCATCAGGCCTGAATCTATTTAAACCAGCTGTGAATACTGATGGAGGCCATCAGGCCTGAATCTATTTAAACCAGCTGTGAATACTGATGGAGGCCATCAGGCCTGAATCTATTTAAACTAGCTGTGAATACTGATGGAGGCCATCAGGCCTGAATCTATTTAAACCAGCTGTGAATACTGATGGAGGCCATCAAGCCTCCTGAATCTATTTAAACCAGCTGTGAATACTGATGGAGGCCATCAGGCCTGAATCTATTTAAACCAGCTGTGAATACTGATGGAGGCCATCAGGCCTGAATCTATTTAAACCAGCTGTGAATACTGATGGAGGCCATCATGCCTCCTGAATCTATTTAAACCAGCTGTGAATACTGATGGAGGCCATCAGGCCTGAATCTATTTCAACCAGCTGTGAATACTGATGGAGGCCATCATGCCTCCTGAATCTATTTAAACCAGCTGTTAATACTGATGGAGGCCATCAAGCATCCTGAATCTATTTAAACCAGCTGTGAATACTGGTGGAGGCCATCAAGCCTCGTGAATCTATTTAAACCAGCTGTGAATACTGATGGAGGCCGTCAGGCCTGAATCTATTTAAACCAGCTGTGAATACTGATGGAGGCCATCAGGCCTGAATCTATTTAAACCAGCTGTGAATACTGATGGAGGCCATCAGGCCTGAATCTATTTAAACAAGTTGTGAATACTGATGGAGGCCATCAAGCCTGAATCTATTTAAACCAGCTGTGAATACTGATGGAGGCCATCAAGCATCCTGAATCTATTTAAATCAGCTGTGAATACTGATGGAGGCCATCAGGCCTGAATCTATTTAAACCAGCTGTGAATACTGATGGAGGCCATCAGGCCTGAATCTATTTAAACCAGCTGTGAATACTGATGGAGGCCATCAGGCCTGAATCTATTTAAACCAGCTGTGAATACTGATGGAGGCCATCAGGCCTAGGCCTGAATCTATTTAAACCAGCTGAATGGAGGCCTATTTAAACCAGCTGTGAATACTGATGGAGGCCATCAGGCCTGAATCTATTTAAACCAGCTGTGAATACTGATGGAGGCCATCAGGCCTGAATCTATTTAAACCAGCTGTGAATACTGATGGAGGCCATCAGGCCTGAATCTATTTAAACCAGCTGTGAATACTGATGGAGGCCATCAGGCCTGAATCTATTTAAACCAGCTGTGAATACTGATGGAGGCCATCAGGCCTGAATCTATTTAAACCAGCTGTGAATACTGATGGAGGCCATCAAGCCTCCTGAATCTATTTAAACCAGCTGTGAATACTGATGGAGGCCATCAGGCCTGAATCTATTTAAACCAGCTGTGAATACTGATGGAGGCCATCAGGCCTGAATCTATTTAAACCAGCTGTGAATACTGATGGAGGCCATCAGGCCTGAATCTATTTAAACCAGCTGTGAATACTGATGGAGGCCATCAGGCCTGAATCTATTTAAACCAGCTGTGAAATACTGATGGAGGCCATCAGGCCTGAATCTATTTAAACCAGCTGTGAATACTGATGGAGGCCATCAGGCCTGAATCTATTTAAACCAGCTGTGAATACTGATGGAGGCCATCAGGCCTGAATCTATTTAAACCAGCTGTGAATACTGATGGAGGCCATCAGGCCTGAATCTATTTAAACCAGCTGTGAATACTGATGGAGGCCATCAGGCCTGAATCTATTTAAACCAGCTGTGAATACTGATGGCCATCAGGCCATCTATTTAAACCAGCTGTGAATACTGATCCTGAATCTATTTAAACCAGCTGTGAATACTGATGGAGGCCATCAGGCCTGAATCTATTTAAACCAGCTGTGAATACTGATGGAGGCCATCAGGCCTGAATCTATTTAAACCAGCTGTGAATACTGATGGAGGCCATCAGGCCTGAATCTATTTAAACCAGCTGTGAATACTGATGGAGGCCATCAGGCCTGAATCTATTTAAACCAGCTGTGAATACTGATGGAGGCCATCAGGCCTGAATCTATTTAAACCAGCTGTGAATACTGATGGAGGCCATCAGGCCTGAATCTATTTAAACCAGCTGTGAATACTGATGGAGGCCATCAGGCCTGAATCTATTTAAACCAGCTGTGAATACTGATGGAGGCCATCAAGGCCTGAATCTATTTAAACCAGCTGTGAATACTGATGGAGGCCATCAGGCCTGAATCTATTTAAACCAGCTGTGAATACTGATGGAGGCCATCAGCTGTGGCCTGAATCTATTTAAACCAGCTGTGAATACTGATGGAGGCCATCAAGCCTCCTGAATCTATTTAAACCAGCTGTGAATACTGATGGAGGCCATCAGGCCTGAATCTATTTAAACCAGCTGTGAATACTGATGGAGGCCATCAGGCCTCAATCTATTTAAACCAGCTGTGAATACTGATGGAGGCCATCAGGCCTGAATCTATTTAAACCAGCTGTGAATACTGATGGAGGCCATCAAGCCTGAATCTATTTAAACCAGCTGTGAATACTGATGGAGGCCATCAGGCCTGAATCTATTTAAACCAGCTGTGAATACTGATGGAGGCCATCAGGCCTGAATCTATTTAAACCAGCTGTGAATACTGATGGAGGCCATCAGGCCTGAATCTATTTAAACCAGCTGTGAATACTGATGGAGGCCATCAGGCCTGAATCTATTTAAACCAGCTGTGAATACTGATGGAGGCCATCAGGCCTGAATCTATTTAAACCAGCTGTGAATACTGATGGAGGCCATCAGGCCTGAATCTATTTAAACCAGCTGAATCTATTTAAACCAGCTGTGAATACTGATGGAGGCCATCAGGCCTGAATCTATTTAAACCAGCTGTGAATACTGATGGAGGCCATCAGGCCTGAATCTATTTAAACCAGCTGTGAATACTGATGGAGGCCATCAGGCCTGAATCTATTTAAACCAGCTGTGAATACTGATGGAGGCCATCAGGCCTGAATCTATTTAAACCAGCTGTGAATACTGATGGAGGCCATCAGGCCTCTGAATTTAAACCAGCTGAATGGAGGCCATCAGGCCTGAATCTATTTAAACCAGCTGTGAATACTGATGGAGGCCATCAGGCCTGAATCTATTTAAACCAGCTGTGAATACTGATGGAGGCCATCAGGCCTGAATCTATTTAAACCAGCTGTGAATACTGATGGAGGCCATCAGGCCTGAATCTATTTAAACCAGCTGTGAATACTGATGGAGGCCATCAGGCCTGAATCTATTTAAACCAGCTGTGAATACTGATGGAGGCCATCAGGCCTGAATCTATTTAAACCAGCTGTGAATACTGATGGAGGCCATCAGGCCTGAATCTATTTAAACCAGCTGTGAATACTGATGGAGGCCATCAGGCCTGAATCTATTTAAACCAGCTGTGAATACTGATGGAGGCCATCAGGCCTGAATCTATTTAAACCAGCTGTGAATACTGATGGAGGCCATCAGGCCTGAATCTATTTAAACCAGCTGTGAATACTGATGGAGGCCATCAGGCCTGAATCTATTTAAACCAGCTGTGAATACTGATGGAGGCCATCAGGCCTGAATCTATTTAAACCAGCTGTGAATACTGATGGAGGCCATCAGGCCTGAATCTATTTAAACCAGCTGTGAATACTGATGGAGGCCATCAGGCCTGAATCTATTTAAACCAGCTGTGAATACTGATGGAGGCCATCACCAGCTGTGAATACTGATGGAGGCCATCAATCTATTTAAACCAGCTGTGAATACTGATGGAGGCCATCAGGCCTGAATCTATTTAAACCAGCTGTGAATACTGATGGAGGCCATCAAGCCTGAATCTATTTAAACCAGCTGTGAATACTGATGGAGGCCATCAGCCTCCTGAATCTATTTAAACCAGCTGTGAATACTGATGGCCATCAGCCTGAATCTATTTAAACCAGCATCATGGAGGCCATCCTGAATCTATTTAAACCAGCTGTGAATACTGATGGAGGCCATCAGGCCTGAATCTATTTAAACCAGCTGTGAATACTGATGGAGGCCATCAGGCCTGAATCTATTTAAACCAGCTGTGAATACTGATGGAGGCCATCAGGCCTGAATCTATTTAAACCAGCTGTGAATACTGATGGAGGCCATCAGGCCTGAATCTATTTAAACCAGCTGTGAATACTGATGGAGGCCATCAGGCCTGAATCTATTTAAACCAGCTGTGAATACTGATGGAGGCCATCAGGCCTGAATCTATTTAAACCAGCTGTGAATACTGATGGAGGCCATCAGGCCTGAATCTATTTAAACCAGCTGTGAATACTGATGGAGGCCATCAGGCCTGAATCTATTTAAACCAGCTGTGAATACTGATGGAGGCCATCAGGCCTGAATCTATTTAAACCAGCTGTGAATACTGATGGAGGCCATCAGGCCTGAATCTATTTAAACCAGCTGTGAATACTGATGGAGGCCATCAGGCCTGAATCTATTTAAACCAGCTGTGAATACTGATGGAGGCCATCAGGCCTGAATCTATTTAAACCAGCTGTGAATACTGATGGAGGCCATCAGGCCTGAATCTATTTAAACCAGCTGTGAATTTAAACCAGCTGTGAATACTGTGAACACTGATGGAGGCCATCAGGCCTGAATCTATTTAAACCAGCTGTGAATACTGATGGAGGCCATCAGGCCTGAATCTATTTAAACCAGCTGTGAATACTGATGGAGGCCATCAGGCCTGAATCTATTTAAACCAGCTGTGAATACTGATGGAGGCCATCAAGCCTCCTGAATCTATTTAAACCAGCTGTGAATACTGATGGAGGCCATCAGGCCTGAATCTATTTAAACCAGCTGTGAATACTTATGGAGGCCGTCAGGCCTGAATCTATTTAAACCAGCTGTGAATACTGATGGAGACCATCAGGCCTGAATCTATTTAAACCAGCTGTGAATACTGATGGAGGCCATCAGGCCTGAATCTATTTAAACCAGCTGTGAATACTGATGGAGGCCATCAAGCCTGAATCTATTTAAACCAGCTGTGAATACTGATGGAGTCCATCAGGCCTGAGTCTATTTAAACCAGCTGTGAATACTTATGGAGGCCGTCAGGCCTGAATTACATTTACATTTAATTTCATTTATACATGGAGGCCTTAGGCCAGAATCTATTTAAACCAGCTGTGAATACCTTGGAGGCCATCAGGCCTGAATCTATTTAAACCAGCTGTGAATACTGATGGAGGCCATCAGGCCTGAATCTATTTAAACCAGCTGTGAATACTGATGGAGGCCATCAGGCCTGAATCTATTTAAACCAGCTGTGAATACAGCTATGGAGGCCATCAAGCCTCCTGAATCACCAGGCCTGATGAATCTATTTAAACCAGCTGTGAATCTGATGGAGGGCAGGCCTGAATCTAGCTGTGAATACTGATGGAGGCCATCAAGCCTCCTGAATCTATTTAAACCAAGGCCTGAGGCCTCAGGCCCATCAGAATTAAACCAGCTGATGGAGGAATTTAAACCAGCTGTGAACTTATGGAGGCCATCAGGCCTGAATCTATTTAAACCAGCTGTGAATACTGATGGAGGCCATCAGGCCTGAATCTATTTAAACCAGCTGTGAATACTGATGGAGGCCATCAGGCCTGAATCTATTTAAACCAGCTGTGAATACTGATGGAGGCCATCAAGCCTCCTGAATCTATTTAAACCAGCTGTGAATACTGATGGAGGCCATCAGGCCTGATGGAGGCCATGAGCCTGAATCCGAATGAATCTATTTAAACCAGCTGTGAATACTGATGGAGGCCATCAGGCCTGAATCTATTTAAACCAGCTGTGAATACTGATGGAGGCCATCAGGCCTGAATCTATTTAAACCAGCTGTGAATACTGATGGAGGCCATCAGGCCTGAATCTATTTAAACCAGCTGTGAATACTGATGGAGGCCATCAGGCCTGAATCTATTTAAACCAGCTGTGAATACTGATGGAGGCCATCAGGCCTCCTGAATCTATTTAAACCAGCTGTGAATACTGATGGAGGCCATCAGGCCTGAATCTATTTAAACCAGCTGTGAATACTGATGGAGGCCATCAGGCCTGAATCTATTTAAACCAGCTGTGAATACTGATGGAGGCCATCAAGCCTCCTGAATCTATTTAAACCAGCTGTGAATACTGATGGAGGCCATCAGGCCTGAATCTATTTAAACCAGCTGTGAATACTGATGGAGGCCATCAGGCCTGAATCTATTTAAACCAGCTGAATCTATTTAAACCAGCTGTGAATACTGATGGAGGCCATCAGGCCTGAATCTATTTAAACCAGCTGTGAATACTGATGGAGGCCATCAAGCCTCCTGAATCTACTTAAACCAGCTGTGAATACTGATGGAGGCCATCAGGCCTGAATCTATTTAAACCAGCTGTGAATACTGATGGAGGCCATCAGGCCTGAATCTATTTAAACCAGCTGTGAATACTGATGGAGGCCGTCAGGCCTGAATCTATTTAAACCAGCTGTGAATACTGATGGAGGCCATCAGGCCTGAATCTATTTAAACCAGCTGTGAATACTGATGGAGGCCATCAGGCCTGAATCTATTTAAACCAGCTGTGAATACTGATGGAGGCCATCAGGCCTGAATCTATTTAAACCAGCTGTGAATACTGATGGAGGCCATCAAGCCTCCTGAATCTATTTAAACCAGCTGTGAATACTGATGGAGGCCATCAGGCCTGAATCTATTTAAACCAGCTGTGAATACTGATGGAGGCCGTCAGGCTGGAGGGAGGCCTGAATCTATTTAAACCAGCTGTGAATACTGATGGAGGCCATCAGGCCTGAATCTATTTAAACCAGCTGTGAATACTGATGGAGGCCATCAGGCCTGAATCTATTTAAACCAGCTGTGAATACTGATGGAGGCCATCAAGCCTGAATCTATTTAAACCAGCTGTGAATACTGATGGAGGCCATCAGGCCTGAATCTATTTAAACCAGCTGTGAATACTGATGGAGGCCATCAGGCCTGAATCTATTTAAACCAGCTGTGAATACTGATGGAGGAGGCCATCAAGCCTATCCTGAATCTATTTAAACCAGCTGTGAATTCTGATGGAGGCCATCAGGCCTGAATCTATTTAAACCAGCTGTGAATTCTGATGGAGGCCATCAGGCCTGAATCTATTTAAACCAGCTGTGAATACTGATGGAGGCCATCAAGCCTCCTGAATCTATTTAAACCAGCTGTGAATACTGATGGAGGCCATCAGGCCTGAATCTATTTAAACCAGCTGTGAATACTGATGGAGGCCATCAGGCCTGAATCTATTTAAACCAGCTGTGAATTCTGATGGAGGCCATCAGGCCTGAATCTATTTAAACCAGCTGTGAATACTGATGGAGACCATCAGGCCTGAATCTATTTAAACCAGCTGTGAATTCTGATGGAGGCCATCAGGCCTGAATCTATTTAAACCAGCTGTGAATACTGATGGAGGCCATCAGGCCTGAATCTATTTAAACCAGCTGTGAATTCTGATGGAGGCCATCAGGCCTGAATCTATTTAAACCAGCTGTGAAGCTGTGAATACTGATGGAGGCCATCAAGCCTCCTGAATCTATTTAAACCAGCTGTGAATACTGATGGAGGCCATCAGGCCTGAATCTATTTAAACCAGCTGTGAATACTGATGGAGGCCATCAGCCTGAATCTATTTAAACCCTGAATCTATTTAAACCAGCTGTGAATACTGATGGAGGCCATCAGGCCTGAATCTATTTAAACCAGCTGTGAATACTGATGGAGGCCATCAGGCCTGAATCTATTTAAACCAGCTGTGAATACTGATGGAGGCCATCAGGCCTGAATCTATTTAAACCAGCTGTGAATACTGATGGAGGCCATCAAGCCTCCTGAATCTATTTAAACCAGCTGTGAATACTGATGGAGGCCATCAGGCCTGAATCTATTTAAACCAGCTGTGAATGGAGGCCATCAGGCCTGAATCTATTTAAACCAGGCCATCAGGCCTCCTGAATCTATTTAAACCAGCTGTGAATACTGATGGAGGCCATCAGGCCTCCTGAATCTATTTAAACCAGCTGTGAATACTGATGGAGGCCATCAGGCCTGAATCTATTTAAACCAGCTGTGAATACTGATGGAGGCCATCAGGCCTGAATCTATTTAAACCAGCTGTGAATACTGATGGAGGCCATCAGGCCTGAATCTATTTAAACCAGCTGTGAATACTGATGGGCCATCAGGCCATCTATTTAAACCAGCCTCCTGAATCTATTTAAACCAGCTGTGAATACTGATGGAGGCCATCAGGCCTGAATCTATTTAAACCAGCTGTGAATACTGATGGAGGCCATCAGGCCTGAATATTTAAACCATTGAATAAACCAGAATCTATTTAAACCAGCTGTGAATACTGATGGAGGCCATCAGGCCTGAATCTATTTAAACCAGCTGTGAATACTGATGGAGGCCATCAGGCCTGAATCTATTTAAACCAGCTGTGAATACTGATGGAGGCCATCAGGCCTGAATCTATTTAAACCAGCTGTGAATACTGATTGAGGCCATCAAGCCTCCTCAATCTATTTAAACCAGCTGTGAATACTGATGGAGGCCATCAGGCCTGAATCTATTTAAACCAGCTGTGAATACTAATGGAGGCCATCAAGCCTCCTCAATCTATTTAAACCAGCTGTGAATACTGAAGGAGTCCATCAGGCCTGAGTCTATTTAAACCAGCTGCGAATACTTATGGAGGCCGTCAGGCCTGAATCTATTTAAACCAGCTGTGAATACTGATGGAAGCCATCAGGCCTGAATCTATTTAAACCAGCTGTGAATACTTATGGAGGCCGTCAGGCCTGAATCTATTTAAACCAGCTGTGAATACTGATGGAGGCCATCAGGCCTGAATCTATTTAAACCATCAGGCCATCAGGCCTGAATCTATTTAAACCAGCTGCCATCAGGCCTGAATTAAACCAGCTGTGAATACTGATGGAGGCCATCAGGCCTCCTGAATCTATTTAAACCAGCTGTGAATACTGATGGAGGCCATCAGGCCTGAATCTATTTAAACCAGCTGTGAATACTGATGGAGGCCATCAGGCCTGAATCTATTTAAACCAGCTGTGAATACTGATGGAGGCCATCAGGCCTGAATCTATTTAAACCAGCTGTGAATACTGATGGAGGCCATCAGGCCTGAATCTATTTAAACCAGCTGTGAATACTGATGGAGGCCATCAGGCCTGAATCTATTTAAACCAGCTGTGAATACTGATGGAGGCCATCAGGCCTGAATCTATTTAAACCAGCTGTGAATACTGATGGAGGCCATCAGGCCTGAATCTATTTAAACCAGCTGTGAATACTGATGGAGGCCATCAGGCCTGAATCTATTTAAACCAGCTGTGAATACTGATGGAGGCCATCAGGCCATTTGAATCTACCAGCTGTGATTTAAAGGGAATCTATTTAAACCAGCTGTGAATACTGATGGAGGCCATCAGGCCTGAATCTATTTAAACCAGCTGTGAATACTGATGGAGGCCATCAGGCCTGAATCTATTTAAACCAGCTGTGAATACTGATGGAGGCCATCAGGCCTGAATCTATTTAAACCAGCTGTGAATACTGATGGAGGCCATCAGGCCTGAATCTATTTAAACCAGCTGTGAATATTCTGATGGAGGCCATCAGGCCTGAATCTATTTAAACCAGCTGTGAATACTGATGGAGGCCATCAGGCCTGAATCTATTTAAACCAGCTGTGAATACTGATGGAGGCCATCAGGCCTGAATATATTTAAACCAGCTGTGAATACTGATGGAGGCCATCAAGCCTGAATCTATTTAAACCAGCTGTGAATTCTGATGGAGGCCATCAGGCCTGAATCTATTTAAACCAGCTGTGAATTCTGATGGAGGCCGTCAAGCCTCCTGAATCTATTTAAACCAGCTGTGAATACTGATGGAGGCCATCAGGCCTGAATCTATTTAAACCAGCTGTGAATACTTATGGAGGCCATCATGCCTCCTGAATCTATTTAAACCAGCTGTGAATACTGATGGAGGCCATCAAGCCTCCTGAATCTATTTAAACCAGCTGTGAATACTGATGGAGGCCATCAGGCCTGAATCTATTTAAACCAGCTGTGAATACTGATGGAGGCCATCAGGCCTGAATCTATTTAAACCAGCTGTGAATACTGATGGAGGCCATCAGGCCTGAATCTATTTAAACCAGCTGTGAATACTGATGGAGGCCATCAAGCCTCCTGAATCTATTTAAACCAGCTGTGAATACTGATGGAGGCCATCAGGCCTGAATCTATTTAAACCAGCTGTGAATACTGATGGAGGCCATCAGGCCTGAATCTATTTAAACCAGCTGTGAATACTGATGGAGGCCATCAAGCCTCCTGAATCTATTTAAACCAGCTGTGAATACTGATGGAGGCCATCAGGCCTGAATCTATTTAAACCAGCTGTGAATACTGATGGAGGCCATCAGGCCTGAATCTATTTAAACCAGCTGTGAATACTGATGGAGGCCGTCAGGCCTGAATCTATTTAAACCAGCTGTGAATACTGATGGAGGCCATCAGGCCTGAATCTATTTAAACCAGCTGTGAATACTGATGGAGGCCATCAGGCCTGAATCTATTTAAACCAGCTGTGAATACTGATGGAGGCCATCAGGCCTGAATCTATTTAAACCAGCTGTGAATACTGATGGAGGCCATCAGGCCTGAATCTATTTATTTAAACCAGCTGTGTGAGGCCATCAGGCCTGAGTCTATTTAAACCAGCTGTGAATACTGATGGAGGCCATCAGGCCTGAATCTATTTAAACCAGCTGTGAATACTGATGGAGGCCATCAGGCCTGAATCTATTTAAACCAGCTGTGAATACTGATGGAGGCCATCAGGCCTGAATCTATTTAAACCAGCTGTGAATACTGATGGAGGCCATCAGGCCTGAATCTATTTAAACCAGCTGTGAATACTGATGGAGGCCATCAGGCCTGAATCTATTTAAACCAGCTGTGAATACTTATGGAGGCCGTCAGGCCTGAATCTATTTAAACCAGCTGTGAATACTGATGGAGGCCGTCAGGCCTGAATCTATTTAAACCAGCTGTGAATACTGATGGAGGCCATCAGGCCTGAATCTATTTAAACCAGCTGTGAATACTGATGGAGGCCATCAAGCCTGAATCTATTTAAACCAGCTGTGAATTCTGATGGAGGCCATCAGGCCTGAATCTATTTAAACCAGCTGTGAATACTGATGGAGGCCATCAGGCCTGAATCTATTTAAACCAGCTGTGAATACTGATGGAGGCCATCAAGCCTCCTGAATCTATTTAAACCAGCTGTGAATACTGATGGAGGCCATCAGGCCTGAATCTATTTAAACCAGCTGTGAATACTGATGGAGGCCATCAGGCCTGAATCTATTTAAACCAGCTGTGAATACTGATGGAGGCCATCAAGCCTCCTGAATCTATTTAAACCAGCTGTGAATACTGATGGAGGCCATCAGGCCTGAATCTATTTAAACCAGCTGTGAATTCTGATGGAGGCCATCAGGCCTGAATCTATTTAAACCAGCTGTGAATACTGATGGAGGCCATCAGGCCTGAATCTATTTAAACCAGCTGTGAATTCTGATGGAGGCCATCAGGCCTGAATCTATTTAAACCAGCTGTGAATACTGATGGAGGCCATCAGGCCTGAATCTATTTAAACCAGCTGTGAATACTGATGGAGGCCATCAGGCCTGAATCTATTTAAACCAGCTGTGAATACTGATGGAGGCCATCAGGCCTGAATCTATTTAAACCAGCTGTGAATACTGAATGAGTCCATCAGGCCTGAATCTATTTCAACCAGCTGTGAACACTGATGGAGGCCATCAAGCCTCCTGAATCTATTTAAACCAGCTGTGAATACTGATGGAGGCCATCAGGCCTGAATCTATTTAAACCAGCTGTGAATACTGATGGAGGCCATCAGGCCTGAATCTATTTAAACCAGCTGTGAATACTGATGGAGGCCATCAGGCCTGAATCTATTTAAACCAGCTGTGAATACTGATGGAGGCCATCATGCCTCCTGAATCTATTTAAACCAGCTGTGAATACTGATGGAGGCCATCAGGCCTGAATCTATTTAAACCAGCTGTGAATACTGATGGAGCCCATCAAGCCTCCTGAATCTATTTAAACCAGCTGTGAATACTGATGGAGGCCATCATGCCTCCTGAATCTATTTAAACCAGCTGTGAATACTGATGGAGGCCATCAGGCCTGAATCTATTTCAACCAGCTGTGAATTCTGATGGAGGCCATCAGGCCTGAATCTATTTCAACCAGCTGTGAATACTGATGGAGGCCATCAGGCCTGAATCTATTTCAACCAGCTGTGAATACTGATGGAGGCCATCAGGCCTGAATCTATTTAAACCAGCTGTGAATACTGATGGAGGCCATCAGGCCTGAATCTATTTAAACCAGCTGTGAATACTGATGGAGGCCCATCAGGCCTGAATCTATTTAAACCAGCTGTGAATACTGATGGAGGCCATCAGGCCTGAATCTATTTAAACCAGCTGTGAATACTGATGGAGGCCATCAGGCCTGAATCTATTTAAACCAGCTGTGAATACTGATGGAGGCCATCAGGCCTGAATCTATTTAAACCAGCTGTGAATACTGATGGAGGCCATCAGGCCTGAATCTATTTAAACCAGCTGTGAATTCTGATGGAGGCCATCAGGCCTGAATCTATTTTTGTGAATACTGATGGAGGCCATCAGGCCTGAATCTATTTAAACCAGCTGTGAATTCTGATGGAGGCCATCAGGCCTGAATCTATTTAAACCAGCTGTGAATACTGATGGAGGCCATCAGGCCTGAATCTATTTAAACCAGCTGTGAATACTGATGGAGGCCATCAGGCCTCCTGAATCTACTTAAACCAGCTGTGAATACTGATGGAGGCCATCAGGCCTGAATCTATTTAAACCAGCTGTGAATACTGATGGAGGCCATCAGGCCTGAATCTATTTAAACCAGCTGTGAATACTGATGGAGGCCATCAGGCCTGAATCTATTTAAACCAGCTGTGAATACTGATGGAGGCCATCAGGCCTGAATCTATTTAAACCAGCTGTGAATACTTATGGAGGCCGTCAGGCCTGAATCTATTTAAACCAGCTGTGAATACTGATGGAGGCCATCAGGCCTGAATCTATTTAAACCAGCTGTGAATACTGATGGAGGCCATCAGGCCTGAATCTATTTAAACCAGCTGTGAATACTGATGGAGGCCATCAGGCCTCCTGAATCTATTTAAACCAGCTGTGAATACTGATGGAGGCCATCAAGCCTCCTGAATCTATTTAAACCAGCTGTGAATACTGATGGAGGCCATCAGGCCTGAATCTATTTAAACCAGCTGTGAATACTGATGGAGGCCATCAAGCCTCCTGAATCTATTTAAACCAGCTGTGAATACTGATGGAGGCCATCAGGCCTGAATCTATTTAAACCAGCTGTGAATACTGATGGAGGCCATCAGGCCTGAATCTATTTAAACCAGCTGTGAATACTGATGGAGGCCATCAGGCCTGAATCTATTTCAACCAGCTGTGAATACTGATGGAGGCCATCAGGCCTGAATCTATTTCAACCAGCTGTAAATACTGATGGAGGCCATCAAGCCTGAATCTATTTAAACCAGCTGTGAATACTGATGGAGGCCATCAAGCCTCCTGAATCTATTTAAACCAGCTGTGAATACTGATGGAGGCCATCAGGCCTGAATCTATTTAAACCAGCTGTGAATACTGAATGAGGCCATCAGGCCTGAATCTATTTCAACCAGCTGTGAACACTGATGGAGGCCATCAAGCCTCCTGAATCTATTTAAACCAGCTGTGAATACTGATGGAGGCCATGGCCTGAATCTATTTAAACCAGCTGCTGATGGAGGCCATCAGGCCTGAATCTATTTAAACCAGCTGTGAATACTGATGGAGGCCATCAGGCCTGAATCTATTTAAACCAGCTGTGAATACTGATGGAGGCCATCAGGCCTGAATCTATTTAAACCAGCTGTGAATTCTGATGGAGGCCATCAGGCCTGAATCTATTTAAACCAGCTGTGAATACTGATGGAGGCCATCAGGCCTGAATCTATTTAAACCAGCTGTGAATACTGATGGAGGCCATCAGGCCTGAATCTATTTAAACCAGCTGTGAATACTGATGGAGGCCATCAGGCCTGAATCTATTTAAACCAGCTGTGAATACTGATGGAGGCCATCAGGCCTGAATCTATTTAAACCAGCTGTGAATACTGATGGAGGCCATCAGGCCTCCTGAATCTATTTAAACCAGCTGTGAATACTGATGGAGGCCATCAGGCCTGAATCTATTTAAACCAGCTGTGAATACTGATGGAGGCCATCAGGCCTGAATCTATTTAAACCAGCTGTGAATACTGATGGAGGCCATCAGGCCTGAATCTATTTAAACCAGCTGTGAATACTGATGGAGGCCATCAGGCCTGAATCTATTTAAACCAGCTGTGAATTCTGATGGAGGCCATCAGCTGGCCTGGAGGCCATCAGGCCTGAATCTATTTAAACCAGCTGTGAATACTGATGGAGGCCATCAGGCCTGAATCTATTTAAACCAGCTGTGAATACTGATGGAGGCCATCAGGCCTGAATCTATTTAAACCAGCTGTGAATACTGATGGAGGCCATCAGGCCTGAATCTATTTAAACCAGCTGTGAATACTGATGGAGGCCATCAGGCCTCCTGAATCTATTTAAACCAGCTGTGAATACTGATGGAGGCCATCAGGCCTGAATCTATTTAAACCAGCTGTGAATACTGATGGAGGCCATCAGGCCTGAATCTATTTAAACCAGCTGTGAATACTGATGGAGGCCATCAAGGCCTGAATCTATTTAAACCAGCTGTGAATACTGATGGAGGCCTATTTCAGCTGGCCTGAATCTATTTAAACCAGCTGTGAATACTGATGGAGGCCATCAGGCCTGAATCTATTTAAACCAGCTGTGAATACTGATGGAGGCCATCAGGCCTGAATCTATTTAAACCAGCTGTGAATACTGATGGAGGCCATCAGGCCTGAATCTATTTAAACCAGCTGTGAATACTGATGGAGGCCATCAGGCCTGAATCTATTTAAACCAGCTGTGAATTCTGATGGAGGCCATCAGGCCTGAATATATTTAAACCAGCTGTGAATACTGATGGAGGCCATCAGGCCTGAATCTATTTAAACCAGCTGTGAATTCTGATGGAGGCCATCAGGCCTGAATCTATTTAAACCAGCTGTGAATACTGATGGAGGCCGTCAAGTCTCCTGAATCTATTTAAACCAGCTGTGAATACTGATGGAGGCCATCAGGCCTGAATCTATTTAAACCAGCTGTGAATACTGATGGAGGCCGTCAAGCCTCCTGAATCTATTTAAACCAGCTGTGAATTCTGATGGAGGCCATCAGGCCTGAATCTATTTAAACCAGCTGTGAATACTGATGGAGGCCATCAGGCCTGAATCTATTTAAACCAGCTGTGAATACTGAATCTATTTAAATGGAGGCCATCAGCCTCCTGAATCTATTTAAACCAGCTGTGAATACTGATGGAGGCCATCAAGCCTCCTGAATCTATTTAAACCAGCTGTGAATACTGATGGAGGCCATCAGGCCTGAATCTATTTAAACCAGCTGTGAATACTGATGGAGGCCATCAGGCCTGAATCTATTTAAACCAGCTGTGAATACTGATGGAGGCCATCAGGCCTGAATCTATTTAAACCAGCTGTGAATACTGATGGAGGCCATCAGGCCTGAATCTATTTAAACCAGCTGTGAATACTGATGGAGGCCATCAGGCCTGAATCTATTTAAACCAGCTGTGAATACTGATGGAGGCCATCAGGCCTGAATCTATTTAAACCAGCTGTGAATACTGATGGAGGCCATCAGGCCTGAATCTATTTAAACCAGCTGTGAATACTGATGGAGGCCATCAGGCCTGAATCTATTTAAACCAGCTGTGAATACTGATGGAGGCCATCAGGCCTGAATCTATTTAAACCAGCTGTGAATACTGATGGAGGCCATCAGGCCTGAATCTATTTAAACCAGCTGTGAATACTGATGGAGGCCATCAGGCCTGAATCTATTTAAACCAGCTGTGAATACTGATGGAGGCCATCAGGCCTGAATCTATTTAAACCAGCTGTGAATACTGATGGCCATCAGGCCTGAATCTATTTAAACCAGCTGTGAATACTGATGGAGGCCATCAGGCCTGAATCTATTTAAACCAGCTGTGAATACTGATGGAGGCCATCAGGCCTGAATCTATTTAAACCAGCTGTGAATACTGATGGAGGCCATCAGGCCTGAATCTATTTAAACCAGCTGTGAATACTGATGGAGGCCATCAGGCCTGAATCTATTTAAACCAGCTGTGAATACTGATGGAGGCCATCAGGCCTGAATCTATTTAAACCAGCTGTGAATACTGATGGAGGCCATCAGGCCTGAATCTATTTAAACCAGCTGTGAATACTGATGGAGGCCATCAGGCCTGAATCTATTTAAACCAGCTGTGAATACTGATGGAGGCCATCAGGCCTGAATCTATTTAAACCAGCTGTGAATACTGATGGAGGCCATCAGGCCTGAATCTATTTAAACCAGCTGTGAATACTGATGGAGGCCATCAGGCCTGAATCTATTTAAACCAGCTGTGAATACTGATGGAGGCCTGAATCAGGCCTGAATCTATTTAAACCAGCTGTGAATACTGATGGAGGCCATCAGGCCTGAATCTATTTAAACCAGCTGTGAATACTGATGGAGGCCATCAGGCCTGAATCTATTTAAACCAGCTGTGAATACTGATGGAGGCCATCAGCCTCCTGAATCTATTTAAAAGCCAGCCATCCCAGGCCTGAATCTATTTAAACCAGCTGTGAATTCTGATGGAGGCCATCAGGCCTGAATCTATTTAAACCAGCTGTGAATACTGATGGAGGCCATCAGGCCTGAATCTATTTAAACCAGCTGTGAATACTGATGGAGGCCATCAGGCCTGAATCTATTTAAACCAGCTGTGAATACTGATGGAGGCCGTCAGGCCTGAATCTATTTAAACCAGCTGTGAATACTGATGGAGGCCATCAGGCCTGAATCTATTTAAACCAGCTGTGAATACTGATGGAGGCCGTCAGGCCTGAATCTATTTAAACCAGCTGTGAATACTGATGGAGGCCATCAGGCCTGAATCTATTTAAACCAGCTGTGAATACTGATGGAGGCCATCAGGCCTGAATCTATTTAAACCAGCTGTGAATTCTGATGGAGGCCATCAGGCCTGAATCTATTTAAACCAGCTGTGAATACTGATGGAGGCCATCAGGCCTGAATCTATTTAAACCAGCTGTGAATACTGATGGAGGCCATCAGGCCTGAATCTATTTAAACCAGCTGTGAATACTGATGGAGGCCATCAGGCCTGAATCTATTTAAACCAGCTGTGAATTCTGATGGAGGCCATCAGGCCTGAATCTATTTAAACCAGCTGTGAATTCTGATGGAGGCCATCAGGCCTGAATCTATTTAAACCAGCTGTGAATACTGATGGAGGCCATCAGGCCTGAATCTATTTAAACCAGCTGTGAATACTGATGGAGGCCATCAGGCCTGAATCTATTTAAACCAGCTGTGAATACTGATGGAGGCCATCAGGCCTGAATCTATTTAAACCAGCTGTGAATACTGATGGAGGCCATCAGGCTCCTGAATCTATTTAAACCAGCTGTGAATACTGATGGAGGCCATCAGGCCTGAATCTATTTAAACCAGCTGTGAATACTGATGGAGGCCATCAAGCCTCCTGAATCTATTTAAACCAGCTGTGAATACTGATGGAGGCCATCAAGCCTCCTGAATCTATTTAAACCAGCTGTGAATACTGATGGAGGCCATCAAGCCTCCTGAATCTATTTAAACCAGCTGTGAATACTGATGGAGGCCATCAGGCCTGAATCTATTTAAACCAGCTGTGAATACTGATGGAGGCCATCAGGCCTGAATCTATTTAAACCAGCTGTGAATACTTATGGAGGCCGTCAGGCCTGAATCTATTTAAACCAGCTGTGAATACTGATGGAGGCCATCAGGCCTGAATCTATTTAAACCAGCTGTGAATACTGATGGAGGCCATCAGGCCTGAATCTATTTAAACCAGCTGTGAATACTGATGGAGGCCATCAGTCCTGAATCTATTTAAACCAGCTGTGAATACTGATGGAGGCCATCAGGCCTGAATCTATTTAAACCAGCTGTGAATACTGATGGAGGCCATCAGGCCTGAATCTATTTAAACCAGCTGTGAATACTGATGGAGGCCATCAGGCCTGAATCTATTTAAACCAGCTGTGAATACTGATGGAGGCCATCAGGCCTGAATCTATTTAAACCAGCTGTGAATTCTGATGGAGGCCATCAGGCCTGAATCTATTTAAACCAGCTGTGAATACTGATGGAGGCCATCAGGCCTGAATCTATTTAAACCAGCTGTGAATTCTGATGGAGGCCATCAGGCCTGAATCTATTTAAACCAGCTGTGAATACTGATGGAGGCCATCAGGCCTGAATCTATTTAAACCAGCTGTGAATACTGATGGAGGCCATCAAGCCTCCTGAATCTATTTAAACCAGCTGTGAATACTGATGGAGGCCATCAGGCCTGAATCTATTTAAACCAGCTGTGAATACTGATGGAGGCCATCAGGCCTGAATCTATTTAAACCAGCTGTGAATTCTGATGGAGGCCATCAGGCCTGAATCTATTTAAACCAGCTGTGAATACTGATGGAGGCCATCAGGCCTGAATCTATTTAAACCAGCTGTGAATACTGATGGAGGCCATCAGGCCTGAATCTATTTAAACCAGCTGTGAATTCTGATGGAGGCCATCAGGCCTGAATCTATTTAAACCAGCTGTGAATTCTGATGGAGGCCATCAGGCCTGAATCTATTTAAACCAGCTGTGAATACTGATGGAGGCCATCAGGCCTCCTGAATCTATTTAAACCAGCTGTGAATACTGATGGAGGCCGTCAAGTCTCCTGAATCTATTTAAACCAGCTGTGAATACTGATGGAGGCCATCAGGCCTGAATCTATTTAAACCAGCTGTGAATACTGATGGAGGCCACCAGGCCTCCTGAATCTATTTAAACCAGCTGTGAATACTGATGGAGGCCGTCAAGCCTCCTGAATCTATTTAAACCAGCTGTGAATTCTGATGGAGGCCATCAGGCCTGAATCTATTTAAACCAGCTGTGAATACTGATGGAGGCCATCAGGCCTGAATCTATTTAAACCAGCTGTGAATACTGATGGAGGCCATCAGGCCTGAATCTATTTAAACCAGCTGTGAATACTGATGGAGGCCATCAGGCCTGCATCTATTTAAACCAGCTGTGAATACTGATGGAGGCCATCAAGCCTCCTGAATCTATTTAAACCAGCTGTGAATACTGATGGAGGCCATCAGGCCTGAATCTATTTAAACCAGCTGTGAATACTGATGGAGGCCATCAGGCCTGAATCTATTTAAACCAGCTGTGAATACTGATGGAGGCCATCAAGCCTCCTGAATCTATTTAAACCAGCTGTGAATACTGATGGCGGCCATCAGGCCTGAATCTATTTAAACCAGCTGTGAATTCTGATGGAGGCCATCAGGCCTGAATCTATTTAAACCAGCTGTGAATTCTGATGGAGGCCATCAGGCCTGAATCTATTTAAACCAGCTGTGAATTCTGATGGAGGCCATCAGGCCTGAATCTATTTAAACCAGCTGTGAATTCTGATGGAGGCCATCAGGCCTGAATCTATTTAAACCAGCTGTGAATTCTGATGGAGGCCATCAGGCCTGAATCTATTTAAACCAGCTGTGAATACTGATGGAGGCCATCAGGCCTGAATCTATTTAAACCAGCTGTGAATTCTGATGGAGGCCATCAGGCCTGAATCTATTTAAACCAGCTGTGAATACTGATGGAGGCCATCAGGCCTCCTGAATCTATTTAAACCAGCTGTGAATACTGATGGAGGCCGTCAAGCCTCCTGAATCTATTTAAACCAGCTGTGAATACTGATGGAGGCCATCAGGCCTGAATCTATTTAAACCAGCTGTGAATACTGATGGAGGCCATCAGGCCTCCTGAATCTATTTAAACCAGCTGTGAATACTGATGGAGGCCATCAAGCCTCCTGAATCTATTTAAACCAGCTGTGAATTCTGATGGAGGCCATCAGGCCTGAATCTATTTAAACCAGCTGTGAATACTGATGGAGGCCATCAGGCCTGAATCTATTTAAACCAGCTGTGAATACTGATGGAGGCCATCAGGCCTGAATCTATTTAAACCAGCTGTGAATTCTGATGGAGGCCATCAGGCCTGAATCTATTTAAACCAGCTGTGAATTCTGATGGAGGCCATCAGGCCTGAATCTATTTAAACCAGCTGTGAATACTGATGGAGGCCATCAAGCCTCCTGAATCTATTTAAACCAGCTGTGAATACTGATGGAGGCCATCAGGCCTGAATCTATTTAAACCAGCTGTGAATACTGATGGAGGCCATCAGGCCTGAATCTATTTAAACCAGCTGTGAATACTGATGGAGGCCATCAAGCCTCCTGAATCTATTTAAACCAGCTGTGAATACTGATGGAGGCCATCAGGCCTGAATCTATTTAAACCAGCTGTGAATACTGATGGAGGCCATCAGGCCTGAATCTATTTAAACCAGCTGTGAATACTGATGGAGGCCATCAAGCCTCCTGAATCTATTTAAACCAGCTGTGAATACTGATGGCGGCCATCAGGCCTGAATCTATTTAAACCAGCTGTGAATTCTGATGGAGGCCATCAGGCCTGAATCTATTTAAACCAGCTGTGAATTCTGATGGAGGCCATCAGGCCTGAATCTATTTAAACCAGCTGTGAATTCTGATGGAGGCCATCAGGCCTGAATCTATTTAAACCAGCTGTGAATTCTGATGGAGGCCATCAGGCCTGAATCTATTTAAACCAGCTGTGAATTCTGATGGAGGCCATCAGGCCTGAATCTATTTAAACCAGCTGTGAATACTGATGGAGGCCATCAGGCCTGAATCTATTTAAACCAGCTGTGAATTCTGATGGAGGCCATCAGGCCTGAATCTATTTAAACCAGCTGTGAATTCTGATGGAGGCCATCAAGCCTCCTGAATCTATTTAAACCAGCTGTGAATTCTGATGGAGGCCATCAGGCCTGAATATATTTAAACCAGCTGTGAATACTGATGGAGGCCATCAGGCCTGAATCTATTTAAACCAGCTGTGAATTCTGATGGAGGCCATCAGGCCTGAATCTATTTAAACCAGCTGTGAATACTGATGGAGGCCATCAGGCCTCCTGAATCTATTTAAACCAGCTGTGAATACTGATGGAGGCCGTCAAGTCTCCTGAATCTATTTAAACCAGCTGTGAATACTGATGGAGGCCATCAGGCCTGAATCTATTTAAACCAGCTGTGAATACTGATGGAGGCCATCAGGCCTCCTGAATCTATTTAAACCAGCTGTGAATACTGATGGAGGCCGTCAAGCCTCCTGAATCTATTTAAACCAGCTGTGAATTCTGATGGAGGCCATCAGGCCTGAATCTATTTAAACCAGCTGTGAATACTGATGGAGGCCATCAGGCCTGAATCTATTTAAACCAGCTGTGAATACTGATGGAGGCCATCAGGCCTGAATCTATTTAAACCAGCTGTGAATTCTGATGGAGGCCATCAGGCCTGAATCTATTTAAACCAGCTGTGAATTCTGATGGAGGCCATCAGGCCTGAATCTATTTAAACCAGCTGTGAATACTGATGGAGGCCATCAAGCCTCCTGAATCTATTTAAACCAGCTGTGAATACTGATGGAGGCCATCAGGCCTGAATCTATTTAAACCAGCTGTGAATACTGATGGCGGCCATCAGGCCTGAATCTATTTAAACCAGCTGTGAATTCTGATGGAGGCCATCAGGCCTGAATCTATTTAAACCAGCTGTGAATACTGATGGAGGCCATCAGGCCTGAATCTATTTAAACCAGCTGTGAATTCTGATGGAGGCCATCAGGCCTGAATCTATTTAAACCAGCTGTGAATACTGATGGAGGCCATCAGGCCTGAATCTATTTAAACCAGCTGTGAATTCTGATGGAGGCCATCAGGCCTGAATCTATTTAAACCAGCTGTGAATACTGATGGAGGACATCAGGCCTGAATCTATTTAAACCAGCTGTGAATTCTGATGGAGGCCATCAGGCCTGAATCTATTTAAACCAGCTGTGAATACTGATGGAGGCCATCAGGCCTCCTGAATCTATTTAAACCAGCTGTGAATACTGATGGAGGCCGTCAAGCCTCCTGAATCTATTTAAACCAGCTGTGAATTCTGATGGAGGCCATCAGGCCTGAATCTATTTAAACCAGCTGTGAATTCTGATGGAGGCCATCAGGCCTGAATCTATTTAAACCAGCTGTGAATTCTGATGGAGGCCATCAGGCCTGAATCTATTTAAACCAGCTGTGAATTCTGATGGAGGCCATCAGGCCTGAATCTATTTAAACCAGCTGTGAATACTGATGGAGGCCATCAGGCCTGAATCTATTTAAACCAGCTGTGAATACTGATGGAGGCCATCAAGCCTCCTGAATCTATTTAAACCAGCTGTGAATACTGATGGAGGCCATCAGGCCTGAATCTATTTAAACCAGCTGTGAATACTGATGGAGGCCATCAAGCCTCCTGAATCTATTTAAACCAGCTGTGAATACTGATGGCGGCCATCAGGCCTGAATCTATTTAAACCAGCTGTGAATTCTGATGGAGGCCATCAGGCCTGAATCTATTTAAACCAGCTGTGAATTCTGATGGAGGCCATCAGGCCTGAATCTATTTAAACCAGCTGTGAATTCTGATGGAGGCCATCAGGCCTGAATCTATTTAAACCAGCTGTGAATTCTGATGGTGGCCATCAGGCCTGAATCTATTTAAACCAGCTGTGAATTCTGATGGAGGCCATCAGGCCTGAATCTATTTAAACCAGCTGTGAATACTGATGGAGGCCATCAGGCCTGAATCTATTTAAACCAGCTGTGAATTCTGATGGAGGCCATCAGGCCTGATTCTTTTTAGATGAATATGTGTCTCCATTGTTTTGGGATAATGGTTTCATATCAGAGGGGGGAGGGGGTAACTGAGTGGTAGCAACGTGGAGGGTGAGGTCAGGTTAAAATGCTGAGCAGTTTGACACGTCTCTCTCTTTCTGTTTTTCTAAACTGGTTTGGATTCTTGTTTCTTTGAGCTGCATGAAGGTGTTTACCCTTCATGAGATGGGAGGGGCTGTAGAAGGAGAGGAGCTAACTAGACAGAGATGGGAGGGGCTGTAGAAGGAGCTGCATGAAGAGACAGGACTGATATAGGACTAACACCATAGAGACAGGACTGATATAAGACTAACACCATAGAGACAGGACTGATATAAGACTAACACCATAGAGACAGGACTGATATAGGACTAACACCATAGAGATAGGACTGATATAGGACTAACACCATAGAGACAGGACTGATATAGGACTAACATGATAGAGACAGGACTGATATAGGACTAACAACATAGAGATAGGACTGATATAAGACTAACACCATAGAGACAGGACTGATATAGGACTAACACCATAGAGACAGGACTGATATAGGACTAACACCATAGAGATAGGACTGATATAAGACTAACACCATAGAGATAGGACTGATATAGGACTAACACCATAGAGACAGGACTGATATAGGACTAACACCATAGATATAGGACTGATATAGGACTAACACCATAGAGACCGAGTCTTCTCTGGTCTCTACTCCTCCCGTTACGGGGTCTGAGACGCCGAAGCTTCCCACCATTAGCTCTGACAAATTGAAAACTCTAGTCATTGGCGACTCCATTACCCGCAGTATTAGACTTAAAGCGAATCATCCAGCGATCATACACTGTTTACCCGGGGGCAGGGCTACCGACGTTAAGGCTAATCTGAAGATGGTGCTGGCTAAAGCTAAAACTGGCGAGTGTAGAGAGTATAGAGATATTGTTATCCACGTCGGCACCAACGATGTTAGGATGAAACAGTCAGAGATCACCAAGCGCAACATAGCTTCTGCGTGCATATCAGCTAGAAAGATGTGTCGGCATCGAGTAATTGTCTCTGGCCCCTCCCAGTTAGGGGAGTGATGAGCTCTACAGCAGAGTCTCACAACTCAATCGCTGGTTGAAAACTGTTTTCTGCCCCTCCCAAAAGATAGAATTTGTAGATAATTGGCCCTCTTTCTGGGACTCACCCACAAACAGGACCAAGCCTGACCTGCTGAGGAGTGACGGACTCCATCCTAGCTGGAGGGGTGCTCTCATCTTATCTGCCAACATAGACAGGGCTCTAACTCCTCTAGCTCCACAATGAAATAGGGTGCAGGCCAGGCAGCAGGCTATTAGCCAGCCTGCCAGCATAGTGGAGTCTGCCACTAGCATAGTCAGTGTAGTCAGCTCAGCTATCACCATTGAGACCGTGTCTGTGCCTCGACCTAGGTTGGGCAAAACTAAACATGGCGGTGTTCGCCTTAGCAATCTCACTAGGATAAAGACCACCTCCATTCCTGTCATTACTGAAAGAGATCATGATACCTCACATCTCAAAATAGGGCTACTTAATGTTAGATCCCTTACTTCAAAGGCAATTATAGTCAATGAACTAATCACTGATCATAATCTTGATGTGATTGGCCTGACTGAAACATGGCTTAAGCCTGATGAATTTACTGTGTTAAATGAGGCCTCACCTCCTGGCTACACTAGTGACCATATCCCCGTGCATCCCGCAAAGGCGGAGGTGTTGCTAACATTTACGATAGCAAATTTCAATTTACAAAAAAAAAAATGACGTTTTCGTCTTTTGAGCTTCTAGTCATGAAATCTATGCAGCCTACTCAATCACTTTTTATAGCTACTGTTTACAGGCCTCCTGGGCCATATACAGCGTTTCTCACTGAGTTCCCTGAATTCCTATCAGACCTTGTAGTCATTGCAGATAATATTCTAATCTTTGGTGACTTTAATATTCACATGGAAAAGTCCACAGACCCACTCCAAAAGGAGTCATCATCGACTCAGTGGGTTTTGTCCAACATGTCTCTGGACCCACTCACTGTCACAGTCATACGCTGGACCTAGTTTTGTCCCATGGAATAAATGTTGTGGATCTTAATGTTTTTCCTCATAATCCTGGACTATCGGACCACCATTTTATTACGTTTGCAATTGCAACAAATAATCTGCTCAGACCCCAACCAAGGAACATCAAAAGTCGTGCTATAAATTCACAGACAACACAAAGATTCCTTGATGCCCTTCCAGACTCCCTCTGCCTACCCAAGGACGCCAGAGGACAACAATCCGTTAACCACCTAACTGAGGATCTCAATTTAACCTTGCGCAATACCCTAGATGCAGTTGCACCCCTAAAAACTAAAAAAATGTCTCATAAGAAACTAGCTCCCTGGTACACAGAAAATACCCGAGCTCTGAAGCAAGCTTCCTAGAAAATTGGAACGGAAATGGCGCCACACCAAACTGGAAGTCTTCCGACTAGCTTGGAAGGACGGTACCCTGCAGTACCGAAGAGCCCTTACTGCTGCTCGATCGTCCTATTTTTCTAACTTAATTGAGGAAAATAAGAACAATCCGAAATTCCTTTTTGATACTGTGGCAAAGCTAACTAAAAAGCAGCATTCCCCAAGAGAGGATGACTTTCACTTTAGCAGTGATAAATTCATGAACTTCTTTGAGGAAAAGATTATGATTATTAGAAAGCAAATTACGGACTCCTCTTTAAACCTGCGTATTCCTCCAAACCTCAGTTGTCCTGAGTCTGCACAACTCTGCCAGGACCTAGGATCAAGAGAGACGCTCAAGTGTTTTAGTACTATATCTCTTGACACAATGATGAAAATAATCATGGCCTCTAAACCTTCAAGCTGTATACTGGACCCTATTCCAACTAAACTACTGAAAGAGCTGCTTCCTGTGCTTGGCCCTCCTATGTTGAACATAATAAACGGCTCTCTATCCACTGGATGTGTACCAAACTCACTAAAAGTGGCAGTAATAAAGCCTCTCTTGAAAAAGCCAAACCTTGACCCAGAAAATATAAAAACTATCGGCCTATATCGAATCTTCCATTCCTCTCAAAGATTTTAGAGAAGGCTGTTGCGCAGCAACTCACTGCCTTCCTGAAGACAAACAATGTATACGAAATGCTTCAGTCTGGTTTTAGACCCCATCATAGCACTGAGACGGCACTTGTGAAGGTGGTAAATGACATTTTAATGGCATCGGACCGAGGCTCTGCATCTGTCCTCGTGCTCCTAGACCTTAGTGCTGCTTTTGATACCATCGATCACCACATTCTTTTGGAGAGATTGGAAACCCAAATTGGTCTACACGGACATGTTCTGGCCTGGTTTAGGTCTTATCTGTCGGAAAGATATCAGTTTGTCTCTGTGAATGGTTTGTCCTCTGACAAATCAACTGTACATTTCGGTGTTCCTCAAGGTTCTGTTTTAGGACCACTATTGTTTTCACTATATATTTTACCTCTTGGGGATGTTATTCGAAAACATAATGTAAACTTTCACTGCTATGCGGATGACACACAGCTGTACATTTCAATGAAACATGGTGAAGCCCCAAAATTGCCCTCGCTAGAAGCATGTGTTTCAGACATAAGGAAGTGGATGGCTGCAAACTTTCTACTATTAAACTCGGACAAAACAGAGATGCTTGTTCTAGGTCCCAAGAAACAAAGAGATATTCTGTTGAATCTGCCAATTAATCTTAATGGTTGTACAGTCGTCTCAAATAAAACTGTGAAGGACCTCGGCGTTACTCTGGACCCTGATCTCTCTTTTGAAGAACATATCAAGACCATTTCGAGGACAGCTTTTTTCCATCTACGTAACATTGCAAAAATCAGAAACTTTCTGTCCAAAAATGATGCAGAAAAATTAATCCATGCTTTTGTCACTTCTAGGTTAGACTACTGCAATGCTCTATTTTCCGGCTACCCGGATAAAGCACTAAATAAACTTCAGTTAGTGCTAAATACGGCTGCTAGAATCCTGACTAGAACCAAAAAATTTGATCATATTACTCCAGTGCTAGCCTCTCTACACTGGCTTCCTGTCAAAGCAAGGGCTGATTTCAAGGTTTTACTGCAAACCTACAAAGCATTACATGGGCTTGCTCCTACCTACCTCTCTGATTTGGTCCTGCCGTACATACCTACACGTACGCTACGGTCACAAGACGCAGGCCTCCTAATTGTCCCTAGAATTTCTAAGCAAACAGCTGGAGGCAGGGCTTTCTCCTATAGAGCTCCATTTTTATGGAACGGTCTGCCTACCCATGTCAGAGACGCAAACTCGGTCTCAACCTTTAAGTCTTTACTGAAGACTCATCTCTTCAGTGGGTCATATGATTGAGTGTAGTCTGGCCCAGGAGTGGGAGGGTGAACGGAAAGGCTCTGGAGCAACGAACCGCCCTTGCTGTCTCTGCCTGGCCGGTTCCCCTCTTTCCACTGGGATTCTCTGCCTCTAACCCTGTTACGGGGGCTGAGTCACTGGCTTGCTGGGGCTCTCTCGTGCCGTCCCTGGGGGGTGCGTCACCTGGGTGGGTTGATTCACTGTTGTGGTCGGCCTGTCTGGGTTGCCCCCTTGGGTTGTACCGTGGCGGAGATCTTTGTGGGCTATACTCGGCCTTGTCTCAGGATGGTAAGTTGGTGGTTGAAGATATCCCTCTAGTGGTGTGGGGGCTGTGCTTTGGCAAAGTGGGTGGGGTTATATCCTTCCTGTTTGGCCCTGTCCGGGGTGTCCTCGGATGGGGCCACAGTGTCTCCTGACCCCTCCTGTCTCAGCCTCCAGTATTTATGCTGCAGTAGTTTATGTGTCGGGGGGCTAGGGTCAGTTTGTTATATCTGGAGTACTTCTCCTGTCCTATTCGGTGTCCTGTGTGAATCTAAGTGTGCGTTCTCTAATTCTCTCCTTCTCTCTTTCTTTCTCTCTCTCGAGGACCTGAGCCCTAGGACCATGCCCCAGGACTACCTGACATGATGACTCCTTGCTGTCCCCAGTCCACCTGGCCGTGCTGCTGCTCCAGTTTCAACTGGCCTGGGCCCTAGGACCATGTCCCAGGACTACCTGACATGAGGACTCCTTGCTGTCCCCAGTCCACCTGGCCATGCTCCTGCTCCAGTTTCAACTGTTCTGCCTTACTATTATTCAACCATGCTGGTCATTTATGAACATTTGAACATCTTGGCCACGTTCTGTTATAATCTCCACCCGGCACAGCCAAAAGAGGACTGGCCACCCCACATATGCTCTCTCTAATTCTCTCTTTTTCTCTCTCTCGGAGGACCTGAGCCCTAGGACAGTGCCCCAGGACTACCTGACATGATGGCTCCTTGCTGTCCCCATTCCACCTGACTGCTGCTGCTCCAGTTTCAACTGTTCTGCCTTATTATTATTCGACCATGCTGGTCATTTATGAACATTTGAACATCTTGGTCATGTTCTGTTATAATCTCTACCCGGCACAGCCAGAAGAGGACTGGCCACCCCACATAGCCCGGTTCCTCTCTAGGTTTCTTCCTAGGTTTTGGCCTTTCTAGGGAGTTTTTCCTAGCCACCGTGCTTTTACACCTGCATTGTTTGCTGTTTGGGGTTTTAGGCTGGGTTTCTGTACAGCACTTTGAGATATCAGCTGATGTACGAAGGGCTATATAAATAAATTTGATTTGATTTGATTTGATTTGATTTGAGACAGGACTGATATAGGACTAACACCATAGAGACAGGACTGATATAGGGCTCCTGTCCTTCTACAGCCCCTCCCACCTTATTTACCAGAGCTCCTGTCCTTCTACTGCCCCTCCCACCTTATTTACCAGAGCTCCTGTCCTTCTACAGCCCCTCCCACCTTATTTACCGGAGCTCCTGTCCTTCTACAGCCCCTCCCACCTTATTTACCAGGGCTCCTCTCCTTCTACAGCCCCTCCCACCTTATTTACCAGAGCTCCTGTCCTTCTACAGCCCCTCCCACCTTATTTACCAGAGCTCCTCTCCTTCTACAGCCCCTCCCACCTTATTTACCAGAGCTCCTCTCCTTCTACAGCCCCTCCCACCTTATTTACCAGAGCTCCTGTCCTTCTACAGCCCCTCCCACCTTATTTACCAGAGCTCCTGTCCTTCTACAGCCCCTCCCACCTTATTTACCAGAGCTCCTCTCCTTCTACAGCCCCTCCCACCTTATTTACCAGAGCTCCTCTCCTTCTACAGCCCCTCCCACCTTATTTACCAGAGCTCCTGTCCTTCTAAAGCCCCTCCCACCTTATTTACCAGAGCTCCTCTCCTTCTACAGCCCCTCCCACCTTATTTACCAGAGCTCCTCTCCTTCTACAGCCCCTCCCACCTTATTTACCAGAGCTCCTGTCCTTCTACAGCCCCTCCCACCTTATTTACCAGAGCTCCTGTCCTTCTAAAGCCCCCCCCACCTTATTTACCAGAGCTCCTCTCCTTCTACAGCCCCCCCCACCTTATTTACCAGAGCTCCTCTCCTTCTACAGCCCCTCCCACCTTATTTACCAGAGCTCCTGTCCTTCTACAGCCCCTCCCACCTTATTTACCAGAGCTCCTCTCCTTCTACAGCCCCTCCCACCTTATTTACCAGAGCTCCTCTCCTTCTACAGCCCCTCCCACCTTATTTACCAGAGCTCCTCTCCTTCTACAGCCCCTCCCACCTTATTTACCAGAGCTCCTCTCCTTCTACAGCCCCTCCCACCTTATTTACCAGGGCTCCTGTCCTTCTACAGCCCCTCCCACCTTATTTACCAGAGCTCCTGTCCTTCTAAAGCCCCTCCCACCTTATTTACCAGAGCTCCTCTCCTTCTACAGCCCCTCCCACCTTATTTACCAGGGCTCCTGTCCTTCTACAGCCCCTCCCACCTTATTTACCAGAGCTCCTGTCCTTCTACAGCCCCTCCCACCTTATTTACCAGGGCTCCTGTCCTTCTACAGCCCCTCCCACCTTATTTACCAGAGCTCCTCTCCTTCTACAGCCCCTCCCACCTTATTTACCAGAGCTCCTCTCCTTCTACAGCCCCTCCCACCTTATTTACCAGAGCTCCTCTCCTTCTACAGCCCCTCCCACCTTATTTACCAGGGCTCCTGTCCTTCTACAGCCCCTCCCACCTTATTTACCAGAGCTCCTCTCCTTCTACAGCCCCTCCCACCTTATTTACCAGAGCTCCTGTCCTTCTACAGCCCCTCCCACCTTATTTACCAGGGCTCCTGTCCTTCTACAGCCCCTCCCACCTTATTTACCAGAGCTCCTCTCCTTCTACAGCCCCTCCCACCTTATTTACCAGAGCTCCTCTCCTTCTACAGCCCCTCCCACCTTATTCACCAGGGCTCCTGTCCTTCTACAGCCCCTCCCACCTTATTTACCAGAGCTCCTCTCCTTCTACAGCCCCTCCCACCTTATTTACCAGAGCTCCTCTCCTTCTACAGCCCCTCCCACCTTATTCACCAGGGCTCCTGTCCTTCTACAGCCCCTCCCACCTTATTTACCAGAGCTCCTGTCCTTCTACAGCCCCTCCCACCTTATTTACCAGAGCTCCTGTCCTTCTACAGCCCCTCCCACCTTATTTACCAGAGCTCCTGTCCTTCTACAGCCCCTCCCACCTTATTTACCAGGGCTCCTCTCCTTCTACAGCCCCTCCCACCTTATTTACCAGAGCTCCTCTCCTTCTACAGCCCCTCCCACCTTATTTACCAGGGCTCCTCCCCTTCTACAGCCCCTCCCACCTTATTTACCAGAGCTCCTGTCCTTCTACAGCCCCCCCCACCTTATTTACCAGAGCTCCTCTCCTTCTACAGCCCCTCCCACCTTATTTACCAGAGCTCCTCTCCTTCTACAGCCCCTCCCACCTTATTTACCAGAGCTCCTCTCCTTCTACAGCCCCTCCCACCTTATTTACCAGAGCTCCTCTCCTTCTACAGCCCCTCCCACCTTATTTACCAGAGCTCCTCTCCTTCTACAGCCCCTCCCACCTTATTTACCAGAGCTCCTCTCCTTCTACAGCCCCTCCCACCTTATTTACCAGAGCTCCTCTCCTTCTACAGCCCCTCCCACCTTATTTACCAGGGCTCCTCCCCTTCTACAGCCCCTCCCACCTTATTTACCAGAGCTCCTGTCCTTCTACAGCCCCTCCCACCTTATTTACCAGAGCTCCTGTCCTTCTACAGCCCCTCCCACCTTATTTACCAGAGCTCCTGTCCTTCTACAGCCCCTCCCACCTTATTTACCAGAGCTCCTGTCCTTCTACAGCCCCTCCCACCTTATTTACCAGAGCTCCTGTCCTTCTACAGCCCCTCCCACCTTATTTACCAGAGCTCCTGTCCTTCTACAGCCCCTCCCACCTTATTTACCAGAGCTCCTCTCCTTCTACAGCCCCTCCCATCTCTTTACCAGAGCTCCTGTCCTTCTACAGCCCCTCCCACCTTATTTACCAGAGCTCCTGTCCTTCTACAGCCCCTCCCACCTTATTTACCAGGGCTCCTCTCCTTCTACAGCCCCTCCCACCTTATTTACCAGAGCTCCTCTCCTTCTACAGCCCCTCCCACCTTATTTACCAGAGCTCCTCTCCTTCTACAGCCCCTCCCACCTTATTTACCAGAGCTCCTCTCCTTCTACAGCCCCTCCCACCTTATTTACCAGAGCTCCTCTCCTTCTACAGCCCCTCCCACCTTATTTACCAGAGCTCCTCTCCTTCTACAGCCCCTCCCACCTTATTTACCAGAGCTCCTCTCCTTCTACAGCCCCTCCCACCTTATTTACCAGAGCTCCTCTCCTTCTACAGCCCCCCACCTTATTTACCAGAGCTCCTCTCCTTCTACAGCCCCTCCCACCTTATTTACCAGAGCTCCTCTCCTTCTACAGCCCCTCCCACCTTATTTACCAGAGCTCCTCTCCTTCTACAGCCCCTCCCACCTTATTTACCAGAGCTCCTGTCCTTCTACAGCCCCTCCCACCTTATTTACCAGAGCTCCTCTCCTTCTACAGCCCCTCCCACCTTATTTACCAGAGCTCCTCTCCTTCTACAGCCCCTCCCACCTTATTTACCAGAGCTCCTGTCCTTCTACAGCCCCTCCCACCTTATTTACCAGGGCTCCTGTCCTTCTACAGCCCCTCCCACCTTATTTACCAGGGCTCCTCTCCTTCTACAGCCCCTCCCACCTTATTTACCAGAGCTCCTCTCCTTCTACAGCCCCTCCCACCTTATTTACCAGAGCTCCTCTCCTTCTACAGCCCCTCCCACCTTATTTACCAGAGCTCCTGTCCTTCTACAGCCCCTCCCACCTTATTTACCAGAGCTCCTCTCCTTCTACAGCCCCTCCCACCTTATTTACCAGAGCTCCTCTCCTTCTACAGCCCCTCCCACCTTATTTACCAGAGCTCCTCTCCTTCAGATTGCAGCAGTAGTTTCCACTGCAATGTAAGCAATATGTTTACATACAACAGCAACAGATATATACATTTTTAGCAGGAGCATGTGGGAGAGATTTTGGGCAGATTAAACTTTTACAACATGTTCTTCATTTCTGCAGTATTTGTTTGCAGTACTCATGTAACTGTCCCTCCTCTCCCTGTGTTGTAATAAGATAGTGAAGCTGTTTCCACTTCAATGCCCAGAGCAGGATGAGAGTCTTAGCTCTAATGAAGCCATACTGGTTATCCAGACCTCAGCTTCTCATTCTGTCAGTAAGCATGCTGATGTTGCTGTTCTGCAGTCTGATGAGAGAGACAGGGAGAGGGAGGGAGAGTTAGAACATCCTCAGCTCCTGCATCTTCACCAATATTTGGAACCAAGGACTGATCACCCCAATCCACAAAAATGGAGACAAAAAGGAGACAAATTGGAGAGAGAGAGAGAGAGAGAGAGAGAGACAGAGACAGAGACAGAGACAGAGACAGAGACAGAGACAGAGAGACAGAGAGACAGAGAGACAGAGAGAGAGAGAGAGAGAGAGAGAGAGAGAGAGAGACAGACCACTATACCTTCATTTGTCTGACCTCTATCCCTTCATCTGTCTGACCCCTATCCCTTCATCTGTCTGACCTCTATCCCTTCATCTGTCTGACCTCTATCCCTTCATCTGTCTAACCCCTATCCCTTCATCTGTCTAACCCCTATCCCTTCATCTGTCTGACCCCTATCCCTTCATCTGTCTGACCCCATACCTTCATCTGTCTGACCTCTATACCTTCATCTGTCTGACCCCTATCCCTTCATCTGTCTGACCCCTATACACAGCCCAGAGAGAGAGAGAATGCTAGGTGGCGTATTGACTGATAACAGAACAGAATGCTAGGTGGCGTATTGACTGATAACAGAACAGAATGCTAGGTGGCGTAGTGACTGATAACAGAACAGAATGCTAGGTGGCGTATTGACTGATAACAGAACAGAATGCTAGGTGGCGTATTGACTGATAACATAACAGAATGCTAGGTGGCGTATTGACTGATGACAGAACAGAATGCTAGGTGGCGTATTGACTGATAACAGAACAGAATGCTAGGTGGTGTATTGACTGATGACAGAACAGAATGCTAGGTGGCGTAGTGACTGATAACAGAACAGAATGCTAGGTGGCGTATTGACTGATGACAGAACAGAATGCTAGGTGGCGTACTGACTGATAACAGAATGCTAGGTGGCGTATTGACTGATAACAGAATGCTAGGTGGCGTATTGACTGATAACAGAATGCTAGGTGGCGTATTGACTGATAACAGAATGCTAGGTGGCGTATTGACTGATAACAGAACAGAATGCTAGGTGGCGTATTGACTGATAACAGAACAGAATGCTAGGTGGCGTAGTGACTGATGACAGAACAGAATGCTAGGTGGCGTATTGACTGATAACAGAATGCTAGGTGGCGTATTGACTGATAACAGAATGCTAGGTGGCGTATTGACTGATAACAGAACAGATTGCTAGGTGGCGTATTGACTGATAACAGAATGCTAGGTGGCGTATTGACTGATAACAGAACAGAATGCTAGGTGGCGTATTGACTGATAACAGAACAGAATGCTAGGTGGCGTATTGACTGATAACAGAACAGAATGCTAGGTGGCGTATTGACTGATAACAGAACAGAATGCTAGGTGGCGTATTGACTGATAACAGAACAGAATGCTAGGTGGCGTATTGACTGATAACAGAACAGAATGCTAGGTGGCGTATTGACTGATAACAGAACAGAATGCTAGGTGGCGTATTGACTGATAACAGAACAGAATGCTAGGTGGCGTATTGACTGATAACAGAACAGAATGCTAGGTGGCGTATTGACTGATAACAGAACAGAATGCTAGGTGGCGTATTGACTGATAACAGAACAGAATGCTAGGTGGCGTATTGACTGATAACAGAACAGAATGCTAGGTGGCGTATTGACTGATAACAGAACAGAATGCTAGGTGGCGTACTGACTGATAACAGAACAGAATGCTAGGTGGCGTATTGACTGATAACAGAATGCTAGGTGGCGTATTGACTGATAACAGAACAGAATGCTAGGTGGCGTATTGACTGATGACAGAACAGAAGAGCCTCCAGGCATGTAGATATTTTTTTTTAATTGAGACTAAACTCCTTCGCCGGGTTCTTTCTGATGCACACAGCATGCCAAGTTTATCCGCCTCCTTTCTCTCATCTCCTCTCCTCTCTCCTCCTTTTTCCTCTCCCCTCCCCTCTCCTCTCTTCCTCATCTCCTCTCGTCCCTTCTCATCTCCTCTCCCCTCCTCTCTCCTCCTTTCTCCTCTCCTCTCCTCCCTTCTCATCTCCTCTCCCCTCCTCTCTCCTCCTTTCTCCTCATCTCCTCTCCCCCCACTCTGTACCCCTCCTCCCAAGACACCTAACTCTAATCTCCTCTACCACCTCCCCTTATCTCCTCCCCCCCCCCACTCTGTACCCCTCCTCCCAAGACACCTAACTCTAATCTCCTCTCCTCTCCTCCCTTCTCATCTCCTCTCTCCCCCCCACTCTGTACCCCTCCTCCCAAGACACCTAACTCTAATCTCCTCTCCCCTTATCTCCTCCAAGTATACACTGATCCATCATCCTGTCCTCCCTCTCTCCTCTCCTCCTTTCTCCTCTCCCTCTCTTCTCTCCTCCATTCCAAGTGAATACTGATTCTCCTCTGCGCTCCCCTCCTCCCACTTCTCTCCCCTCCCCTCTTCCCCTCATCTTCTCTCCCCTCCTCTCTTCCACTCGTCTTCTCTCCCCTCCTCTCTTCCACTCGTCTTCTCTCCCCTCCTCTCTTCCCCTCGTCTTCTCTCCCCTCCTCTCTTCCCCTCGTCTTCTCTCCCCCTTGTTTTCCCTCCACTCCCCTCGTCTTCTCTCCCCTCCCCTCGTCTCTCCCTCTCCCCCTCTCCTCTCCCCCCTCCTTCCTCCCCTGCAAACGCTGTCCTTACCTCCGAGACACCACAGTCTGAAAAAGTCTTACTCTGTCAAGACAAAGAGACACACGGTACTATTCTGTTGTCAAGACAAAGAGACACGCGGTACTATTCTGTTGTCAAGACAAAGAGACACACGGTACTATTCTGTTGTCAAGACAAAGAGACACCCGGTACTATTCTGTTGTCAAGACAAAGAGACACAGGGTACTATTCTGTTGTCAAGATAAAGAGACACACGGTACTATTCTGTTGTCAAGACAAAGAGACACACTGTACTATTCTGTTGTCAAGACAAAGAGACACACGGTACTATTCTGTTGTCAAGACAAAGAGACACACGGTACTATTCTGTTGTCAAGACAAAGAGACACGCGGTACTATTCTGTTGTCAAGACAAAGAGACACAGGGTACTATTCTGTTGTCAAGACAAAGAGACACGCGGTACTATTCTGTTGCGTTCCACTCATGGCCCTAGTCACTGCTTAGTGTGTAGTGGTAGGAGTGGAACGTTGGTGCAACAGACTGGAGTGTTGCTACTCTGAGGACGACAGTATCAAGTAAATCAAAAGATTAAGAACTTTAAATCACTCGTCTCTCTTGTCCAAAGATTATCTTTAAATCACTCGTCTCTCTTGTCCAAAGATTATCTTTAAATCACTCGTCTCTCTTGTCCAAAGATTATCTTTAAATCACTAGTCTCTCTTGTCCAAAGATTATCTTTAAATCACTCGTCTCTCTTGTCCAAAGATTATCTTTAAATCACTCGTCTCTCTTGTCCAAAGATTATCTTTAAATCACTAGTCTCTCTTGTCCAAAGATTATCTTTAAATCACTCGTCTCTCTTGTCCAAAGATTATCTTTAAATCACTAGTCTCTCTTGTCCAAAGATTATCTTTAAATCACTCGTCTCTCTTGTCCAAAGATTATCTTTAAATCATTAGTCTTTATGTCGAAGCTGCAGTGGGAAGAGACAAGTACATCTGGTCTGTTGTCTCCCCAAACAGATCCAGCGCCCGAGAAGCTGAACTGTATATTCAGTCTACTGCAGCAGGTTTTATGGTTCATTCTCTACGATCCTCCTACACGCTCTACGCCAGGCAGCGTTTATAATACTAGCAATTCCCATTCCATTAATTTTCAGCAGTCTCTACAGTCTATGGCTGATTGATGCCTCAACCTTCCCACTTAGTAGAGGGCTGCGATCCAAATGGCACCCTATTCCCTTTTTAGTGCACTGCTTTCAACAGAGCCCTATGGGTCCAGCTCAACAGTAGTGCACTGCTTCCAACAGAGCCCTTACATCATTAGTGGAGTTGCTACCTCTCCTCCTGGACTTAATTACATCATTAGTGGAGTTGCTACCTCTCTTCCTGGACTTAATTACATTATTAGAGGAGTTGCTACCTCTCCTCCTGGACTTAATTACATCATTAGTGGAGTTGCTACCTCTCCTCCTGGACTTAATTACATCATTAGTGGAGTTGCTACCTCTCCTCCTGGACTTAATTACATCATTAGTGGAGTTGCTACCTCTCTTCCTGGACTTAATTACATTATTAGAGGAGTTGCTACCTCTCCTCCTGGACTTAATTACATCATTAGTGGAGCTGCTACCTCTCCTCCTGGACTTAATTACATTATTAGTGGAGCTGCTACCTCTCCTCCTGGACTTAATTACATCATTAGTGGAGCTGCTACCTCTCCTCCTGGACTTAATTACATTATTAGTGGAGTTGCTACCTCTCCTCCTGGACTTAATTACATCATTAGTGGAGCTGCTACCTCTCCTCCTGGACTTAATTACATCATTAGTGGAGCTGCTACCTCTCCTCCTGGACTTAATTACATCATTAGTGGAGCTGCTACCTCTCCTCCTGGACTTAATTACATTATTAGTGGAGTTGCTACCTCCCCCCTGGACTTAATTACTAGCTCAGAATTATGCATTGATTTTTTAAGACGACATAAAACACACCACAATCTACCGCCTGTCCAGAGCCGCCAGTCTGCAAGGAGCCGCCAGAGCCGCCAGTCTGCAAGGAGCCGCCAGAGCTGTCAGTCTGCAAGGAGTCGCCAGTCAGCCAGGATCCGCCAGTCAGCCAGGTACATAAAGACCTATGAAGACCATAAAGACCTATGACAACAACATAGCATGGCAGCAACACAGCATGACAACAACATGGTAGCAACACAACATGACAACAACAAGGGTAGCAACACAACATGACAACACAACATGACAACACAACATGGTAGCAACACAACATGACAACACAGCATGGCAGCAACACAGCATGACAACAACATGGTAGCAACACAACATGACAACACAGCATGGCAGCAACACAGCATGACAACAACATGGTAGCAACACAACATGACAACACAACATGACAACAACATGGTAGCAACACAACATGACAACAACAAGGGTAGCAACACAACATGACAACACAACATGACAACACAACATGGTAGCAACACAACATGACAACACAACATGGTAGCAACACAACATGACAACACAACATGACAACACAACATGGTAGCAACACAACATGACAACACAACATGGTAGCAACACAACATGACAACACAACATGACAACAACATGGTAGCAACACAACATGTTCGTTCCAGTCACTCGCTGCAGCAAACTGAAAAGAGGACCGACCCAGGGATGTGTGTGCTTTGGGGACCTTTAACAGAATGTGACTGGCAGAACGGGTGTCGTATGTGGAGGACGAGGGCTGCAGTAGATATCTCAGATAGGGGAGGAGTGAGGCCTGAGAGGGTTTTATAAATAAGCATCAACCAGTGGGTCTTGCGACGGGCATACATAGATAACCAGTTTACAGAGGAGTATAGAGAGCAGTGATGTGTCCTGTAAGGAGCATTGGAGGCAAATCTGATGGTCGAATGGTAAAGAACATGTAGCCGCTCGAGAGCACCTGCCGTATACAGAGATGACCAGTGTGGTGGATGAATCAGAATGAGTTGGGTAACATAGATAATTAAGATGTCCTATCTGCATAATATGCTGATGTGATATACTTGCTCTGTTACCTGGGGCTCGGTCACCTGGGGCTCAGTCACCTGGGGTCCAGTCACCTGGGGCTCTGTCACCTGGGGCTCAGTCACCTGGGGTTCAGTCACCTGGGGCTCTGTGACCTGGGGCTCTGTGACCTGGGGCTCAGTCACCTGGGGCTCTGTCACCTGGGGCTCGGTCACCTGGGGCTCGGTCACCTGGGGCTCGGTCACCTGGGGCTCTGTCACCTGGGGCTCGGTCACCTGGGGCTCTGTCACCTGGGGCTCGGTCACCTGGGGCTCGGTCACCTGGGGCTCAGTCACCTGGGGCTCAGTCACCTGGGGCTCAGTCACCTGGGGCTCTGTCACCTGGGGCTCGGTCACCTGGGGCTCGGTCACCTGGGGCTCGGTCACCTGGGGCTCGGTCACCTGGGGCTCGGTCACCTGGGGCTCTGTCACCTGGGGCTCGGTCACCTGGGGCTCGGTCACCTGGGGCTCGGTCACCTGGGGTTCAGTCACCTGGGGTTCAGTCACCTGGGGCTCTGTCACCTGGGGCTCGGTCACCTGGGGCTCTGTCACCTGGGGCTCGGTCACCTGGGGCTCAGTCACCTGGGGCTCAGTCACCTGGGGCTCGGTCACCTGGGGCTCAGTCACCTGGGGCTCGGTCACCTGGGGCTCGGTCACCTGGGGCTCGGTCACCTGGGGTTCAGTCACCTGGGGCTCTGTCACCTGGGGCTCGGTCACCTGGGGCTCAGTCACCTGGGGCTCGGTCACCTGGGGCTCAGTCACCTGGGGTCCAGTCACCTGGGGCTCTGTCACCTGGGGCTCGGTCACCTGGGGTTCAGTCACCTGGGGCTCTGTCACCTGGGGCTCGGTCACCTGGGGCTCGGTCACCTGGGGCTCAGTCACCTGGGGCTCTGTCACCTGGGGCTCGGTCACCTGGGGCTCAGTCACCTGGGGCTCGGTCACCTGGGGCTCAGTCACCTGGGGCTCAGTCACCTGGGGTCCAGTCACCTGGGGCTCTGTCACCTGGGGCTCGGTCACCTGGGGTTCAGTCACCTGGGGCTCTGTCACCTGGGGCTCGGTCACCTGGGGCTCGGTCACCTGGGGCTCAGTCACCTGGGGCTCTGTCACCTGGGGCTCGGTCACCTGGGGCTCAGTCACCTGGGGCTCGGTCACCTGGGGCTCAGTCACCTGGGGCTCAGTCACCTGGGGTCCAGTCACCTGGGGCTCTGTCACCTGGGGCTCGGTCACCTGGGGTTCAGTCACCTGGGGCTCTGTCACCTGGGGCTCTGTCACCTGGTGCCCAGTCACCTGGGGCCCAGTCACCTGGGGCTCAGTCACCTGGGGTCCAGAGAGGGGAGAGGTGAGGCTTGTCTTTCACATGTCCCTGGTGCTATGCAGAATATCAGAAAGGGAAGAGGACAAGAGGGAACATTGTCTTCATATGTGGAAGTGTCTTTATCTATTCTAAACCATGTGAATGTGTCTGTACCTATTCTAAACCATGTGAATGTGTCTTTACCTATTCTAAACCATGTGTCTTTACCTATTCTAAACCATGTGAATGTGTCTTTACCTATTCTAAACCATGTGAATGTCTCTTTACCTATTCTAAACCATGTGTCTTTACCTATTCTAAACCATGTGAATGTGTCTTTACCTATTCTAAACCATGTGTCTTTACCTATTCTAAACCATGTGTCTTTACCTATTCTAAACCATGTGTCTTTACCTATTCTAAACCATGTGTCTTTACCTATTCTAAACCATGTGTCTTTACCTATTCTAAACCATGTGAATGTGTCTTTACCTATTCTAAACCATGTGTCTTTACCTATTCTAAACCATGTGAATGTGTCTTTACCTATTCTAAACCATGTGAATGTGTCTTTACCTATTCTAAACCATGTGAATGTCTCTTTACCTATTCTAAACCATGTGTCTTTACCTATTCTAAACCATGTGAATGTGTCTTTACCTATTCTAAACCATGTGTCTTTACCTATTCTAAACCATGTGAATGTCTCTTTACCTATTCTAAACCATGTGTCTTTACCTATTCTAAACCATGTGAATGTCTCTTTACCTATTCTAAACCATGTGTCTTTACCTATTCTAAACCATGTGAATGTCTCTTTACCTATTCTAAACCATGTGTCTTTACCTATTCTAAACCATGTGAATGTGTCTTTACCTATTCTAAACCATGTGTCTTTATCTATTCTAAACCATGTGAATGTGTCTTTACCTATTCTAAACCATGTGAATGTGTCTTTACCTATTCTAAACCATGTGAATGTGTCTTTACCTATTCTAAACCATGTGTCTGTACCTATTCTAAACCATGTGAATGTGTCTTTACCTATTCTAAACCATGTGTCTGTACCTATTCTAAACCATGTGAATGTGTCTTTACCTATTCTAAACCATGTGAATGTGTCTTTACCTATTCTAAACCATGTGAATGTGTCTTTACCTATTCTAAACCATGTGTCTGTACCTATTCTAAACCATGTGAATGTGTCTTTACCTATTCTAAACCATGTGAATGTGTCTTTACCTATTCTAAACCATGTGAATGTGTCTTTACCTATTCTAAACCATGTGTCTTTACCTATTCTAAACCTATTCTACCATAAACCAGGAGACATCCCATCTGAGGTGAAAGGTGACAGAACTAGAGAGGTGTTTGTCAGACCAGGAGACATCCCATCTGAGGTGAAAGGTGACAGAGTGGTGTTTGTCAGACCAGGAGACATCCCATCTGAGGTGAAAGGTGACAGAGTGGTGTTTGTCAGACCAGGAGACATCCCATCTGAGGTGAAAGGTGACAGAACTAGAGTGGTGTTTGTCAGACCAGGAGACATCCCATCTGAGGTGAAAGGTGACAGAGAGGTGTTTGTCAGACCAGGAGACATCCCATCTGAGGTGAAAGGTGACAGAGAGGTGTTTGTCAGACCAGGAGACATCCCATCTGAGGTGAAAGGTGACAGAACTAGAGAGGTGTTTGTCAGACCAGGAGACATACCATCTGAGGTGAAAGGTGACAGAACTAGAGAGGTGTTTGTCAGACCAGGAGACATCCCATCTGAGGTGAAAGGTGACAGAGAGGTGTTTGTCAGACCAGGAGACATCCCATCTGAGGTGAAAGGTGACAGAACTAGAGAGGTGTTTGTCAGACCAGGAGACATCCCATCTGAGGTGAAAGGTGACAGAGAGGTGTTTGTCAGACCAGGAGACATCCCATCTGAGGTGAAAGGTGACAGAGAGGTGTTTGTCAGACCAGGAGACATCCCATCTGAGGTGAAAGGTGACAGAGAGGTGTTTGTCAGACCAGGAGACATCCCATCTGAGGTGAAAGGTGACAGAACTAGAGAGGTGTTTGTCAGACCAGGAGACATCCCATCTGAGGTGAAAGGTGACAGAACTAGAGAGGTGTTTGTCAGACCAGGAGACATCCCATCTGAGGTGAAAGGTGACAGAGAGGTGTTTGTCAGACCAGGAGACATCCCATCTGTGGTAAAAGGTGACAGAGGGGTGTTTGTCAGACCAGGAGACATCCCATCTGAGGTGAAAGGTGGCAGAGAGGTGTTTGTCAGACCAGGAGACACCCCATCTGAGGTGAAAGGTGACAGAGAGGTGTTTGTCAGACCAGGAGACACCCCATCTGAGGTGAAAGGTGACAGAGAGGTGTTTGTCAGACCAGGAGACATCCCATCTGAGGTGAAAGGTGACAGAGCTATTATGATGAAACTGATGTTTTTCTCCATTTTGCTCTACGATCCCCACGAGCGTTATAGTACTGGTCTGAAGTCGGTACCTTACCCGGGGGTTAGACAGGTCCTTACCCCGGGGTTAGACAGGTCCTTACCCCGGGGTTAGACAGGTCCTTAGCCCGGGGTTAGACAGGTCCTTAGCCCGGGGTTAGACAGGTCCTTAGCCCGGGGTTAGACAGGTCCTTAGCCCGGGGTTAGACAGGTCCTTAGCCCGGGGTTAGACAGGTCCTTACCCCGGGGTTAGACAGGTCCTTAGCCCGGGGTTAGACAGGTCCTTACCCCGGGGTTAGACAGGTCCTTACCCCGGGGTTAGACAGGTCCTTACCCCGGGGTTAGGGGTTAGGCAGGTCCTTACCCCGGGGTTAGACAGGTCCCTACCCCGGGGTTAGACAGGTCCTTAGCCCGGGGTTAGACAGGTCCTTAGCCCGGGGTTAGACAGGTCCTTAGCCCGGGGTTAGACAGGTCCTTAGCCCGGGGTTAGACAGGTCCTTACCCCGGGGTTAGACAGGTCCTTAGCCCGGGGTTAGACAGGTCCTTACCCCGGGGTTAGACAGGTCCTTACCCCGGGGTTAGACAGGTCCTTACCCCGGGGTTAGACAGGTCCTTAGCCCGGGGTTAGACAGGTCCTTAGCCCGGGGTTAGACAGGTCCTTAGCCCGGGGTTAGACAGGTCCTTACCCCGGGGTTAGACAGGTCCTTAGCCCGGGGTTAGACAGGTCCTTACCCCGGGGTTAGACAGGTCCTTACCCCGGGGTTAGACAGGTCCTTACCCCGGGGTTAGACAGGTCCTTAGCCCGGGGTTAGACAGGTCCTTAGCCCGGGGTTAGACAGGTCCTTACCCGGGGTTAAACAAGTCGGGTCCCAACAGTTTGTTCAGACTTAGCAGCTCTGGACAGGCGGGGGAGACTCTAGCGGCTCTGGACAGACGGGAGACTCTAGCGGCTCTGGACAGGAGGGAGACTCTAGCAGCTCTGGACAGGAGGGAGACTCTAGCGGCTCTGGACAGGCGGGAGACTCTAGCGGCTCTGGACAGACGGGAGACTCTAGCGGCTCTGGACAGACGGGAGACTCTAGCGGCTCTGGACAGGAGGGAGACTCTAGCAACTCTGGACAGACGGGAGACTCTAACCGCTCTGGACAGGCGGGAGACTCTAGCAGCTCTGGACAGGAGGGAGACTCTAACAGCTCTGGACAGGAGGGAGACTCTAGCAACTCTGGACAGACGGGAGACTCTAACCGCTCTGGACAGGCGGGAGACTCTAGCAGCTCTGGACAGGAGGGAGACTCTAACCGCTCTGGACAGGTGGGAGACTCTAGCAGCTCTGGACAGGCAGGAGACTCTAGCAGCTCTGGACAGGAGGGAGACTAGCAGCTCTGGACAGGTGGGAGACTCTAGCAGCTCTGGACAGGAGGGAGACTCTAGCGGCTCTGGACAGGAGGGAGACTCTAGCGGCTCTGGACAGGAGGGAGACTCTAGCGGCTCTGGACAGGCGGGAGACTCTAGCGGCTCTGGACAGGCGGGAGACTCTAGCGGCTCTGGACAGGCGGGAGACTCTAGCGGCTCTGGACAGGCGGGAGACTCTAGCAGCTCTGGACAGGTGGGAGACTCTAGCAGCTCTGGACAGGCGGGAGACTCTAGCAGCTCTGGACAGGCGGGAGACTCTAGCAGCTCTGGACAGACAGGAGACTCTAGCAGCTCTGGACAGGCTGGAGACTCTAGCGGCTCTGGACAGGCGGGAGACTCTAGCAGCTCTGGACAGGCGGGAGACTCTAGCGGCTCTGGACAGGCGGGAGACTCCGGCAGCTCTTGACAGGCGGGAGACTCTAGCAGCTCTGGACAGGCTGGAGACTCTAGCGGCTCTGGACAGGCGGGAGACTCTAGCGGCTCTGGACAGGCGAGGCGCACTGTAGGCCTGGTGCGTCGGGCCGACGCCGGTGGTACTGTGCCGAGGACACGCACCTCAGGGTGAGTTCGGGGAGGAGGAACAGGGAGTACTGGGCTCTGGACACGCACAGGAAGCCTGGTGCAGGGAGCTGCCACCGGAGGGCTGGTGTGAGGAGGTGGCACTAGATAGCCCGGGCCGTGCAGGCGCACTGGAGCTCTTGAGCACCAAGCCTGCCCAACCTTACCTGGTTGAATGCTCCTGGTCGCCCTGCCAGTGCGGCGAGGTGGAATAGCCCGCACTGGGCTGTGCAGGCGAACCGGGGACACCATGTGTAAGGCTGGTGCCATGTACGCCGGCCCCAGGAGATGCACTGGAGACCAGATGCATAGAGCCGGCTTCATGGCACTTGGCTCAATGCCCACATTAGCCTGGCCGATGCACCCGCACTGGGGACACGTGCGCTCCACAGCATAACACGGTGCCTGCTCTCGCTCTCCGGTAAACAGAGGAAGTTGGCACAGGTCTCCTACCTGGCTTCGCCATACTCCCCGTGTGCCCCCCCAATAAATTTTAGGGGCTGACTCTCGGGCTTCCTACCGCTCCGCCATGCTCGTTTCTCCAACTCCATTCTCCTGTAACCCTCCTCGCACTGCTCCAGCGAATCCCAGGCGGGTTCCGGCACTCTCCCTGGGTTCGACCGCCCACCTGTCTATCTCTTCCCAAGTTGTAAAGTCCAGATTCTGCTCCCAAGTCCAATAATCCTGACATCGCTGCTCCTCACCACGCTGGTTGGTCCTGTTTTGGTGGGTGATTATGTTACGGCAGATTTCCTCCTCTTCCTCTGAAGAGGTGAAACAAGGATCGGACCAATACGCAGCGCGGTTGGTGGCCATGGTTTTTAATAAGAAAAACTAAACATGAACACAAATACAAAATAATGAAGTGAACTGGCAACGAAACAGTCCCGTGTGGCACAAACACTGACACAGGAAACAATCACCCACAAAGTACCCACAGAATATGGCTGCCTAAATATGGTTCCCAATCAGAGACAACTATAAACACCTGCCTCTGATTGAGAACCACTCTAGGCAACCATAGACTTACATAAACACCTAGAATGAACACAACCACATAAATCCACAAAAAAACCTAGACAGTACAAACACCCTAGAATAAGGGTAGATGAGACAAAACACATACATCACCCATGTCACACCCTGACCTAACCAAAATAATAAAGAAAACTAAGATAACTAAGGCCAGGGCGTGACAACAACAAATATTGTGGTTAAACTCAAATATACTAACTGATAAAAAAAACCCAATTTTTCGATGAAATTTAAAATAAAATACAAAATAGAAAAAGGTATAATTTTAGTGAATGATATCATAACTAGGACTGGTGGAGTTATGTCGCACATGCAGCTAACACAGACATATGGAAATGTCTGCTCTCCCCAAAACTACAACCAACTAATTGCAGCATTACCACAAAAATGGAAGAGGCAAGTAGAAGGGGGAAAAAGTAAGGAACTTGTATGTCGGCCCTGTATTAAAGAACATAAATGGTGAAAGAAAAGTGTCATAAATAAAAACATTCACCAATTTCATTTAAGGACCAAAAAACTGACAGCTGTGCCATATAAATTGCAAAATAGTTGGGAAGAGATTTTCGATGTACCCATTCCATGGCACTTGGTTTATGAATTGATACGCAAAACAACACCGGATTCAAAACTTTGAATTTTTCAATTTAAATTACTATACAACATTCTTGTAACCAATAGAATGTTGTGTTATATACAATCTTCCCAGCTCTACAGTTGAGAAATATATATGGCAAATAGAAATCCAAAATGGATGGTGTTGAGAGACAGATGGGAGGGGTTGAATGGAGCTGAAGGGTGGGACTGGATGGTGTTAAGAGATAGATGGGAGGGGTTGAATGGAGCTGAAGGGTGGGACTGGATGGTGTTGAGAGATAGATGGGAGGGGTTGAATGGAGCTGAAGGGACTGGATGATGTTGAGAGATAGATGGGAGGGGTTGAATGGAGCTGAAGGGTGGGACTGGATGGTGTTGAGAGATAGATGGGAGGGGTTGAATGGAGCTGAAGGGTGGGACTGGATGGTGTTGAGAGATAGATGGGAGGGGTTGAATGGAGCTGAAGGGACTGGATGATGTTGAGAGATAGATGGGAGGGGTTGAATGGAGCTGAAGGGTGGGACTGGATGGTGTTGAGAGATAGATGGGAGGGGTTGAATGGAGCTGAAGGGTGGGACTGGATGGTGTTGAGAGATAGATGGGAGGGGTTGAATGGAGCTGAAGGGACTGGATGATGTTGAGAGATAGATGGGAGGGGTTGAATGGAGCTGAAGGGTGGGACTGGATGGTGTTGAGAGATAGATGGGAGGGTTGAATGGAGCTGAAGGGTGGGACTGGATGGTGTTGAGAGATAGATGGGAGGGGTTGAATGGAGCTGAAGGGACTGGATGATGTTAGAGATAGATGGGAGGGTTGAATGGAGCTGAAGGGTGGGACTGGATGGTGTTGAGAGATAGATGGGAGGGGTTGAATGGAGCTGAAGGGTGGGACTGGATGGTGTTGAGAGATAGATGGGAGGGGTTGAATGGAGCTGGGACTGGATGATGTTGAGAGATAGATGGGAGGGGTTGAATGGAGCTGAAGGGTGGGACTGGATGGTGTTGAGAGATAGATGGGAGGGGTTGAATGGAGCTGAAGGGTGGGACTGGATGGTGTTGAGAGACAGATGGGAGGGGTTGAGTGGAGCTGAAGGGTGGGACTGGATGGTGTTGAGAGATAGATGGGAGGGGTTGAATGGAGCTGAAGGGTGGGACTGGATGGTGTTGAGAGAGAGATGGGAGGGGTTGAATGGAGCTGAAGGGTGGGACTGGATGGTGTTGAGAGACAGATGGGAGGGGTTGAATGGAGCTGAAGGGTGGGACTGGATGGTGTTAAGAGATAGATGGGAGGGGTTGAATGGAGCTGAAGGGTGGGACTGGATGGTGTTGAGAGATAGATGGGAGGGGTTGAATGGAGCTGAAGGGTGGGACTGGATGGTGTTGAGAGATAGATGGGAGGGGTTGAATGGAGCTGAAGGGTGGGACTGGATGTTGTTGAGAGATAGATGGGAGGGGTTGAATGGAGCTGAAGGGTGGGACTGGATGGTGTTAAGAGATAGATGGGAGGGGTTGAATGGAGCTGAAGGGTGGGACTGGATGGTGTTAAGAGATAGATGGGAGGGGTTGAATGGAGCTGAAGGACTGGATGGTGTTGAGAGATAGATGGGAGGGGTTGAATGGAGCTGAAGGGTGGGACTGGATGGTATTGAGAGATAGATGGGAGGGGTTGAATGGAGCTGAAGGGTGGGACTGGATGATGTTGAGAGATAGATGGGAGGGTTGAATGGAGCTGAAGGGTGGGACTGGATGATGTTGAAAGATAGATGGGAGGGGTTGAATGGAGCTGAAGGGTGGGACTGGATGGTGTTGAGAGATAGATGGGACGGTTTGAAAGGAGTTGAAGGGTGGGACTGGATGGTATTGAGAGATAGATGGGAGGGGTTAAATGGAGCTGAAGGGTGGGACTGGATGGTGTTGAGAGATAGATGGGAGAGGCTGAATGGAGCTGAAGGGTGGGACTGGATGGTGTTGAGAGATAGATGGGAGGGGTTGAATGGAGCTGAAGGGTGGGACTGGATGGTGTTAAGAGATAGATGGGAGGGGTTGAATGGAGTTGAAAGGTGGGACTGGATGGTGTTGAGAGATAGATGGGAGGGGTTGAATGGAGCTGAAGGGTGGGACTGGATGGTGTTGAGAGATAGATGGGAGGGGTTGAATGGAGTTGAAGGGTGGGACTGGATGGTGTTGAGAGATAGATGGGAGGGGTTGAATGGAGCTGAAGGGTGGGACTGGATGGTGTTAAGAGATAGATGGGAGGGGTTGAATGGAGTTGAAGGGTGGGACTGGATGGTGTTGAGAGATAGATGGGAGGGTTTGAATGGAGTTGAAGGGTGGGACTGGATGGTGTTGAGAGATAGATGGGAGGGGTTGAATGGAGCTGAAGGGACTGGATGGTGTTGAGAGATAGATGGGAGGGGTTGAATGGAGCTGGATGGTGTTGAGAGATAGATGGGAGGGGTTGAATGGAGCTGAAGGGTGGGACTAATAACAAGATAACCAATGTAAAACATACAGGATCTGTAAAATGTATATAGGTTCAGAACTGTTGTGAAATAGCACAGTTACAAATAGAAATCAAACTGGATGGACATCAGAAATAGAGGAAGGACTCAAAAAATATAACTATTGTAAAATAGATTGTGTCTGTAAGATGTATAAACTGAAGGTAGAAGCCTAAGTGATATTGTTTATTAGTTTACTCCAATTGGGGGAAGGAAGTATTTGAAGTATTCAACCCTTAATGCAATACATATTAGAATCACCTCAGTCTTTCTTTTCTCCAAGGGCTTCCTACTCCTGGATTGTGCAGCATTTGCCCATTATTCTTTTCAAAATTCTTTAAGCTCTGTCAAATTGGTTATTGATCATTTCTAGACAGACATTTTCAGGTCTTGCCATATATCGCCAAGCAGATTTAAATCAAAACTGTAACTTGGCCACTCAGGAACATTCACTGTCTTCTTGTTAAGCAATTCCACTGTAGATTTGGCCTTGTGTTTTAGGTGAATTCATCTCCCAGTGTCTGGTGGAAAGTGTAGTGGCCAATCGATTCAAACATGACACGACCAAGAACTTTGAATTTAATGATAGACTTTTAATACACCCGTATCATAAGTCGGAGAGCCCCGCGGGACTCACGGGACCCATGGGACCCACCCCTTTTCCAGAGCCCTGGCTCCAGTATTTATCCACATATTACATAAAAGCCCATCCCATATGTAAATTACGTTACATTCCAATCTGTGCGTCCTGTTTGTTCAGCTCAATAACCACCACATCTGCTTTCGACCAGATTATATGATGTCAAGACCCTTCCTTTGACCTAAAGATATTATACATCCCCCCTTCCTGTGGCCTGTGCTCAGACCCTGTAATTAACCCCATGTGTCCTTTAACTCTAGTTTTTAGCGTGTTCAGTTGCCCTGGTCGCCTTCTCTCCATATGGTAGTCTAAGATTAAACAGACTTGTGTCTCCCCTGTGATGTGATTGATATCTGTAATCCATCAGTTGGTCATTTGGTTGACCCCGTCCTTAGACAACCTCTTTGATCCTTGTATGTCCAGCTGGACTAAGCGTCTATGTGTCTGCATTTTTAGTGTCCCCTACCCCCATGGCCTTTAACTGCTTCCTGCCCTATACAATAGAAAATGCATTTGACCAGAACAGGAATGAACCCATAAGTGTACCTTTCTCTTTTGTTATCAAATCATGTATATAATCTCTCCCACAAAAGCAGACAGAACCATGTATCCCTCTAGGATTTTGCCTGTGCTTAGCTCCATTCCGTAATTTTTTTATCCTGAAAAACTCTCCAGTTCTTAACGATTACAAGCATACCCATAACATGATGCAGTCACTACTGTGCTTGAAAATATGGAGAGTGGTACTAATGAATGTGTTTTATTGGATTTACCCCAATATACTGTGCTACCCTATAAATGTTTTTAGGTCATCATTGGTGAAATCCCTGAGTGGTTTCCTTCCTCTCCGGCAACTGAGTTATGAAGAACACCTGTATCTTTGTAGTGACTGGATGTATTGATGCACCATCCAAAGCCTAATTAATAAATTCACCATGCTCCAAGGGATATTCAATGTCTGTTTATTTTTTATCTTTACCCATCTACCAACCTGATGAGGTTCAAAACTCCTTCACATTACGGGTTATTGTGTGTAGGCCCGGGGAACACAAAATAACAACTACATATCAATTATATGTTTTAATTTATTCAGGCTGTAACTAAACAAAATGTGTAAAAAGTCAAGGGGAGTGGATAGTTTCTGAAGGCCCTGTAGTTAAGCTGCAGATGGCCCAGAACATAGCAGCACGTATTGGTCTTCACTGGAATCAGAGGGCAATGATATGCCAGTCTCTCTTGGCTAAGAGTTGAGGAAAGACTGACAATCAGAGAGGGGGCAGAATACTGTTGCCCTGGCGACACAACATAATCATAATGGTCTGGGGCACAGAGATGCCGGGGAAGAAGGGTCTCCATGTTGGGTGGGGGGGTATCCGAGCTCCATCAGCCAGGAATAGACATTGGTTTATCAAATCTTTCCATCTGTGCTAAATTTTGACGCCCCTACAACCGTATACACATTCACATAGCAAGTCTACTCTTGATCTGGGCTCTGGGATGGAACAATAGTGTGTGGTCTGTGTGTGTGTGTGTGTGTGTGTGTGTGTGTGTGTGTGTGTGTGTGTGTGTGTGTGTGTGTGTGTGTGTGTGTGTGTGTGTGTGTGTGTGCACACGTGCGTGTGTGTGGGTGTGTGTGGGTGCAGGTGGGTGTTGGTGGGTGTATGTGGGTGTGTGTGGGTGGGTGGGTGTAGGTGGGTGGGTGTAGGTGGGTGTGTGTGGGTGTATGTGGGTGTGGGTGTAGGTGGGTGTAGGTGTGTGTGTGTGGGTGTGTGTGGACGTAGGTGTGTGTAGGTGGGTGTATGTGGGTGTGTGTGGGTGCAGGTGTGTGTGTGTGTGTAGGTGGGTGTATGTGGGTGTGTGTGGGTGTATGTGGGTGTGGGTGTAGGTGGGTGTAGGTGTGTGTGTGTGGGTGTGTGTGGGTGTATGTGGGTGTGGGTGTAGGTGGGTGTAGGGTGTGTGTGTGTGGGTGTGTGTGGACGTAGGTGTGTGTAGGTGGGTGTATGTGGGTGTGTGTGGGTGCAGGTGGGTGTGTGTGTGTGTAGGTGGGTGGGTGTATGTGGGTGTGTGTGGGTGTATGTGGGTGTGGGTGTAGGTGGGTGTAGGTGTGTGTGTGTGGGTGTGTGTGTGGGTGTGTGGGTGGGTGTGTGTGGTGTAGGTGGGAGTAGGTGGGTGCAGGTGGGTGGGTGTAGGTGGGTGTGTGTGGGTGGGTGTAGGTGGGTGTGTGTGGGTGGGTGTAGGTGGGTGTGTGTGGGTGGGTGTAGGTGGGTGTGTGTGGGTGGAGATGGGTGTGTGTGGGTGGGTGTAGGTGGGTGGGTGTGGGTGTAGCTGTGTGTGTGTGGGTGTAGGTGGGTGTGTGTGGTGGGTGTAGGTGGGTGTGTGTGGGTGGGTGTAGGTGGGTGTGTGTGGGTGGGTGTAGGTGGGTGTGTGTGTGTGGGTGTAGGTGTGTGTGTGTGGGTGTAGGTGGGTGTGTGTGGTGGGTGTAGGTGGGTGTGTGTGTGTGGGTGTAGGTGGGTGTGTGTGTGTGGGTGTAGGTGGGTGTAGGTGTGTGTGTGTGGTGTAGGTGGGTGTGTGGGTGGGTGTAGGTGGGTGTGTGTGTGTGGGTGTAGGTGGGTGTGTGTGTGTGGGTGTAGGTGTGTGTGTGTGGGTGTAGGTGGGTGTGTGGGTGGGTGGAAGGGGAGAGGTGTACATGTCTGTAATGGTTTTTAAACCTCCAACTATACTGCATCTTACGAGGTCCTAGTTTTTAAAGCCTCCAAAATATCCTTCAATTCCAACATGTCCATAATATTCATAATCTCTTTGAGCGCCAGAGGGGGATAACTGGTGTTATGGTTGCCTTGACGCTCTATTGACATGCACTAATATATGGTATACAAAAGTATATGGACACTTCCTCAAATTAGTGGATTGGGCTATTACAGTCACACCCGTTGCTGACCAGTGTATAAAATCAAGCACACAGCCATGCAATCTCCATAGACAAACATTGACAGTAGAAAAAAGTATATCACATGATCATCTTTATTGCACTATTCCTTAATACCTGTATTATATTATATTTATATTTAGACAATTGAGTGTGGTAATATAATTGAATTAGAGTCAGCAAGTGGTTGTCCTGTTACTAGATAATAATGTTTTAATACTGGTGTTAGTATTAGTCTTGACTGCTTCCTGTCATCCTGAAAAGTATCCTGGCAGATCTAAACACCAGGTTCACTTCTGCAGCTTCTGGTCTCGGTTCCAAACGGCAGCCTATTCCCCTGCTCTCAGTCTCTGGTCCATCTCTGGGTCCGTCTCTGGTCCGTCTCTGGTCCGTCTCTGGTCAGTATCTGGTCAGTATCTGGTCAGTCTCTGGTCAGTCTCTGGTCCGTCTCTGGTCAGTCTCTGGTCCGTCTCTGGTCAGTCTCTGGGTCCGTCTCTGGGTCCGTCTCTGGTCCGTCTCTGGTCCGTCTCTGGTCCGTCTCTGGGTCAGGCTCTGGTCAGTCTCTGGTCAGTCTCTGGTCAAACTCTGGTCAGGCTCTGGTCAGTCTCTGGTCCCTCTCTGGTCCCTCTCTGGTCCCTCTCTGGTCCGTCTCTGGTCAGTCTCTGGTCAGTCTCTGATCCGTCTCTGGTCAGACTCTGGTCAGGCTCTGGTCAGTCTCTGGTCCCTCTCTGGTCCCTCTCTGGTCCCTCTCTGGTCCGTCTCTGGTCCGTCTCTGGTCCGTCTCTGGGTCAGTCTCTGGTCCGTCTCTGGTCAGACTCTGGTCAGGCTCTGGTCAGTCTCTGGTCCCTCTCTGGTCCGTCTCTGGTCAGTCTCTGGTCCGTCTCTGGGTCAGGCTCTGGTCAGTCTCTGGTCCGTCTCTGGTCCGTCTCTGGTCAGACTCTGGTCAGGCTCTGGTCAGGCTCTGGTCAGGCTCTGGTCCGTCTCTGGTCCGTCTCTGGTCCGTCTCTGGTCCGTCTCTGGTCAGGCTCTGGTCAGTCTCTGGTCCGTCTCTGGTCAGACTCTGGTCAGGCTCTGGTCAGTCTCTGGTCCGTCTCTGGTCAGACTCTGGTCAGGCTCTGGTCAGTCTCTGGTCCCTCTCTGGTCCGTCTCTGGTCCGTCTCTGGTCAGTCTCTGGTCCGTCTCTGTGTCAGGCTCTGGTCAGGCTCTGGTCCGTCTCTGGTCCGTCTCTGGTCCGGCTCTGGTCAGGCTCTGGTCAGACTCTGGTCAGACTCTGGTCAGACTCTGGTCAGGCTCTGGTCCGTCTCTGGTCCGTCTCTGGTCCGTCTCTGGTCCGTCTCTGGTCAGACTCTGGTCAGACTCTGGTCAGTCTCTGGTCCGTCTCTGGTCCGTCTCTGGTCCGTCTCTGGTCCGACTCTGGTCCGACTCTGGTCAGACTCTGGTCAGACTCTGGTCAGACTCTGGTCAGACTCTGGTCCGCCTCTGGTCAGACCCTGGTCAGACTCTGGTCCGTCTCTGGTCCGTCTCTGGTCAGACTCTGGTCAGACTCTGGTCAGACTCTGGTCAGATCCTGGTCAGACTCTGGTCAGGCTCTGGTCAGGCTCTGGTCAGGCTCTGGTCAGACTCTGGTCAGGCTCTGGTCAGGCTCTGGTCAGGCTCTGGTCAGACTCTGGTCAGACTCTGGTCAGGCTCTGGTCAGACTCTGGTCAGGCTCTGGTCCGTCTCTGGTCAGACTCTGGTCAGACTCTGGTCAGACTCTGGTCAGACTCTGGTCAGGCTCTGGTCTTGAGACTGTCCTCATCCCAAAAAGGCACCCTATTCCCTATGTAGAGCACAACATTTTAACCGGAGCCCATTGGGATCCGCTCTACAGTTGTTCACTATGTAGGAAATAGGGAGCCATTTGGGATGCAGACCTGTCAGTCCCAGCCTCTTGGGAGGAACAGAGGGACGCTGAGTAAGGAACATTTTGTTTTAGCGTACAGCAGATGAATGAATGACCATGTGCACTTCCGACAGCCTCCTTTATATATCGGTAACATGTGCTGCGTATTGGTTTTACCTTTGCATCTCATCTCTCAAGATAAACCCGTTTCCATTCATTTTTAGTATTCTGTATGTATAGATGTATAGTTTATTAGGTACACCACCCCGTTCACAAAAATGGTTCGCTCCTACAGACAGTGAGTCATGTGGCCGTGACTTAATATATAAAGCAGGCAGACAGACAGGCATCAAGGCATTCAGTTACTGTTCCATTTAATGTTAAAATGGTCTAGTGATATAAGTGACTTTGAGCATGGTATGACCGTGTGTACCTCAGAAACGGCCTCCTGGGCTTTTTACACACGACCGTGTCTAGTGTTTAGCGAGAATGGTGCTGCAAACAAAAACACATCCAGTCAGCGGCGGTCCTGTGGGTGAAAACAGCTCGTTGATGAGAGGTCAAAAGAGAATGGCAAGAAGAGTGCACGTTCACGGGGTCACGTTCACGGGGTCACGTTCGCGGGGTCACGTTCACGGGGTCACGATCACGGGGTCACGTTCACGGGGTCACGATCACGGGGTCACGTTCACGGGGTCACGTTCACGGGGTCACGTTCACGGGGTCACGTTCACGGGGTCACGTTCACGGGGTCACGTTCACGGGGTCACGTTCACGGGGTCACGATCACGGGGTCACGTTCACAGGGTCACGATCACAGGGTCACGATCACGGGCATGCCACAAACAGGCAAATAATGGCGCAGTACAACCGCGGAGTGCAGAACGGCCTTCCGGAATGTGTGCAGACGCGCGCGCGGCTGTGAAGATTAGACGTTGCAGCCGCATTAAGTCCTTGTAACTCCATAAAAGTGGATTATCCGCAGTCATCACAGACTAGCAGACTAAAATAGGACATTTAATATATTAACTATAATATTATATAGATAGGAAAAAAATCTAGTCAGTTGTACAACTGAATGATTCTTCCACATTTAACCCCTCTGAATCAGAGATGTGTGGGGGGCTGCTCCAATCGACGTCATCGGCGTCCGGGGAGCAGTTGTTGTTAAGGGTTACCTGCCTTGCTCAGGGGGAGAACAAGGACTCGATTCTGCAACTTTTAGGTTACAAGTCCAATGCTTCTACCTGTCTTATGGAGGCAGAAACTATGAACTGATTTGTAAAGTCATAATCATAGATAAAACATAAACTCTTAATTTATAGCACCTGAGCAGGTAGGAGGTGATACTAAAACACCTTGTTAAACAGAGAAGAGATGGAGACACCTGAGCAGGTAGGAGGTGATTCTAAAACACCTTGTTAAACAGAGAAGAGATGGAGACACCTGAGCAGGTAGGAGGTGATACTAAAACACCTTGTTAAACAGAGAAGAGATGGAGACACCTGAGCAGGTAGGAGGTGATACTAAAACACCTTGTTAAACAGAGAAGAGATGGAGACACCTGAGCAGGTAGGAGGTGACCCACTGTCCTCTAGGTTACAGAGAGCTGGTAGTCCCATCCACCACACTACCAGGTGGGTGGTATAGAGGAGATGGACCCACTGGTTGGCCTCTAGGTTACAGAGAGCTGGTAGTCCCATCCACCACACTACCAGGTGGGTGGTATAGAGGAGATGGACCCACTGGTTGTCCTCTAGGTTACAGAGAGCTGGTAGTCCCATCCACCACACTACCAGGTGGGTGGTATAGAGGAGATGGACCCACTGGTTGTCCTCTAGGTTACAGAGAGCTGGTAGTCCCATCCACCACACTACCAGGTGGGTGGTATAGAGGAGATGGACCCACTGGTTGTCCTCTAGGTTACAGAGAGCTGGTAGTCCCATCCACCACACTACCAGGTGGGTGGTATAGAGGAGATGGACCCACTGGTTGCCCTCTAGGTTACAGAGAGCTGGTAGTCCCATCCACCACACTACCAGGTGGGTGGTATAGAGGAGATGGACCCACTGGTTGTCCTCTAGGTTACAGAGAGCTGGTAGTCCCATCCACCACACTACCAGGTGGGTGGTATAGAGGAGATGGACCCACTGGTTGCCCTCTAGGTTAAAGAGAGCTGGTAGTCCCATCCACCACACTACCAGGTGGGTGGTATAAAGGAGACAGACCCACTGGTTGTCCTCTAGGTTACAGAGAGCTGGTAGTCCCATCCACCAAACTACCAGGTGGGTGGTATAGAGGAGATGGACCCACTGGTTGTCCTCTAGGTTACAGAGAGCTGGTAGTCCCATCCACCACACTACCAGGTGGGTGGTATAGAGGAGACGGACCCACTGGTTGTCCTCTAGGTTACAGAGAGCTGGTAGTCCCGTCCACCACACTACCAGGTGGGTGGTATAGAGGAGATGGACCCACTGGTTGTCCTTTCGGTTACAGAGAGCTGGTAGTCCCATCCACCACACTACCAGGTGGGTGGTATAGAGGAGATGGACCCACTGGTTGTCCTTTCGGTTACAGAGAGCTGGTAGTCCCATCCACCACACTACCAGGTGGGTGATATAGAGGAGATGGACCCACTGGTTGCCCTCTAGGTTACAGAGAGCTGGTAGTCCCATCCACCACACTACCAGGTGGGTGGTATAGAGGAGATGGACCCACTGGTTGTCCTCTAGGTTACAGAGAGCTGGTAGTCCTATCCACCAAACTACCAGGTGTAAAACAAGAAAGAGACTCAGGGGGTATGCTAATTTGCTAAACCACTATTAAATTAGTCAAAACAGGAACATTTTACATTTGGCTAGAAATGAATAAGGAATGATCTCAACAGAGAAAAATGTCCTCCTGTGTGTTACCTATGTGTGCTACCCACTAGAATCCCCATACTTTAATGAAGACAGCTTCTCCATCCTAGAGGGGGAGATCAACCATTTCCAGCCCCAGGGACATGCATTAGTCTGTGGTGACAAAACAACTAAGAAAAACTCCTGCAGCTCTGTCGCACGCTGGGTCTGTACATAGTCATGGGTAGACTTTGAGGGGACTCTTACAGTAGGTACACCTATAGCTCTGTTACATCCTGGGTCTGTACATAGTCATGGGTAGACTTTGAGGGGACTCTTACAGTAGGTACACCTATAGCTCTGTCACACGCTCTGTCACACGCTGGGTCTGTACATAGTCATGGGTAGACTTTGAGGGGACTCTTACAGTAGGTACACCTATAGCTCTGTCACACGCTCTGTCACACGCTGGGTCTGTACATAGTCATGGGTAGACTTTGAGGGGACTCTTACAGTAGGTACACCTATAGCTCTGTCACACGCTCTGTCACACGCTGGGTCTGTACATAGTCATGGGTAGACTTTGAGGGGACTCTTACAGTAGGCACACCTATAGCTCATCTCTTGGCAGTAGTAGGATAGGATAAAGTAATCCTTCTCACCCCCCTTAAAAGATTTAGATGCACTATTGTAAAGTGGCTGTTCCACTGGATGTCATAAGGTGAATGCACCAATTTGTAAGTCGCTCTGGATAAGAGCGTCTGCTAAATGACTTAAATGTAAATGTAAATGTAAATGTTTATCAATGACCTCAACCCAGCGTCTCTCAGAGCGTTCACAGTCAGCCCACTGACCTCCCCTATCAGATCACAGCAAAATCACAGTCTACTTGAACAGAGCAATACTCAATCATGAGGCATCAAATCCAAAGGAACTGAATAATATTAAGAAATGCTCTAGATGAAAGGAAAGTAGTGTGGAAACCATCCAAGAGACTATTAGGCAACAAGAACATCTCTTTTAGACAGACAGCTTGCTGGACAAAACATTTCACTGTGATAAGGAAGGTGTAAACTTGGCAGTACAAAACCTAAACAGTATATTTGACCTCTCAGCTTCCCTATCAAATCACACAAAAAAATCAAGCAGACAGTGACAAATGGTTTGATGAAGAACCCAAAAACCTAAGAAAGAAATTGAGAAACCTACCCAACCAAAAACACAGAGACCCAGAAAACCTTAGCCTTCACTATGGTGAAACCACTAAAACAACACAGAAATCAATTCACTATGGTGAAACCACTAAAACAACACAGAAATCAATTCACTATGGTGAAACCACTAAAACAACACAGAAATCAATTCTTTGTTCAATGGAAACAAGTTTTCAAACCCTGACGAGTTTCAGCTGCATGGCCTTCGTCAGGGACTACAAAGACATGATGATACAATGTCCTTTTTTCAATCAGCCCTGAATTGAAGTGGATGTAGGAGAGTCATCTATTTCATAGCACGCAAGAACACAGCAAACATGGACACTCATACTGACAGTTGTGGCTGCTTTGCGTGATGTATTGTTCTCTCTTACCTTCTTGCCCTTTTGTGCTGTTGGCTACCATGTTGTTGTCATGTTGTGTTGCTGTCATGTTGTGTTGCTACCATGTTGTTGTCATGTTGTGTTGCTGGCATGTTGTGTTGCTGCCATGTTGTTGTCATGTTGTGTTGTTGTCATGTTGTGTTTCTACCATGTTGTTGTCATGTTGTGTTGTTGTCATGTTGTGTTGCTACTGCCATGTTGTTGTCATGTTGTGTTGCTGCCATGTTGTTGTCATGTTGTGTTACAGCCATGTTGTTGTCATGTTGTGTTACTACCATGTTGTTGTCATGTTGTGTTTCTACCATGTTGTTGTCATGTTGTGTTACTACCATGTTGTTGTCATGTTGTGTTGCTGTCATGTTGTGTTGTTGTCATGTTGTGTTGCTGTCATGTTGTGTTGTTGTCATGTTGTGTTGCTACCATGTTGTTGTCATGTTGTGTTGCTGCCATGTTGTTGTCATGTTGTGTTGCTGCCATGTTGTGTTGCTGCCATGTTGTTGTCATGTTGTGTTGCTGCCATGTTGTTGTCATGTTGTGTTGCTACCATGTTGTTGTCATGTTGTGTTGCTGCCATGTTGTTGTCATGTTGTGTTGCTACCATGTTGTGTTGCTACCATGTTGTTGTCATGTTGTGTTGCTGCCATGTTGTTGTCATGTTGTGTTGCTGCCATGTTGTTGTCATGTTGTGTTGCTGCCATGTTGTTGTCATGTTGTGTTGCTGCCATGTTGTTGTCATGTTGTGTTGCTACTGCCATGTTGTTGTCATGTTGTGTTGCTACCATGTTGTTGTCATGTTGTGTTTCTACCATGTTGTTGCCATGTTGTGTTTCTACCATGTTGTGTTGTTGTCATGTTGTGTTTCTACCATGTTGTTGTCATGTTGTGTTGCTACTGCCATGTTGTTGTCATGTTGTGTTGCTACTGCCATGTTGTTGTCATGTTGTGTTGCTACTGCCATGTTGTTGTCATGTTGTGTTTCTACCATGTTGTTGTCATGTTGTGTTGCTACTGCCATGTTGTTGTCATGTTGTGTTGCTACTGCCATGTTGTTGTCATGTTGTGTTGCTACTGCCATGTTGTTGTCATGTTGTGTTTCTACCATGTTGTTGTCATGTTGTGTTGTTGTCATGTTGTGTTGCTACCATGTTGTTGTCATGTTTTGTTGTTGTCATGTTGTGTTGCTACCATGTTGTTGTCATGTTGTGTTGTTGTCATGTTGTGTTGCTACCATGTTGCTGTCATGTTGTGTTGTTGTCATGTTGTGTTGCTACCATGTTGTTGTCATGTTTTGTTTCTACTGCCATGTTGTTGTCATGTTGTGTTGCTACCATGTTGTTGTCATGTTGTGTTGCTGTCATGTTGTGTTGCTGTCATGTTGTGTTGCTACCATGTTGTTGTCATGTTTTGTTTCTACTGCCATGTTGTTGTCATGTTGTGTTTCTACCATGTTGCTGTCATGTTGTGTTGTTGTCATGTTGTGTTGCTACCATGTTGTTGTCATGTTTTGTTTCTACTGCCATGTTGTTGTCATGTTGTGTTGCTACCATGTTGTTGTCATGTTGTGTTGCTGTCATGTTGTGTTGCTACCATGTTGTTGTCATGTTTTGTTTCTACTGCCATGTTGTTGTCATGTTGTGTTGCTACCATGTTGTTGTCATGTTTTGTTTCTACTGCCATGTTGTTGTCATGTTGTGTTGCTACCATGTTGTTGTCATATTGTGTTGCCACCATGTTGTTGTCATGTTGTGTTGCTACCATGTTGTTGTCATGTTGTGTTGCTACTGCCATGTTGTTGTCATGTTGTGTTGCTACCATGTTGTTGTCATGTTGTGTTGCTACCATGTTGTTGTCATGTTGTGTTGCTACCATGTTGTTGTCATGTTGTGTTGCTACCATGTTGTTGTCATATTGTGTTGCTACCATGTTGTTGTCATGTTGTGTTGCTGCCATGTTGTTGTCATATTGTGTTGCTACCATGTTGTTGTCGTGTTGTGTTGCTGCCATGCTATGTTGTTGTCTTAGTTCTCTCTTTATATAGTGTTGTGGTGTCTCTCTTTATATAGTGTTGTGGTGTCTCTCTTTATATAGTGTTGTGGTGTCTCTCTTTATATAGTGTTGTGGTGTCTCTCTTTATATAGTGTTGTGGTGTCTCTCTTGTCGTGATGTGTGTTTTGTCCTATATTTTTATTTTATTGATACATTTTTAATCCCAGCCCCCGTCCCCGCAGGAGACCACAACAGTCTAAACATAGCTGAGGGCAATAGAGCAAAATGTCTACTAGATGACAGCAAATGGACCTATCACGACCCTACAGGAAGGGTGAGAAATTCATTTAAACCAGGGTACTTAGTGGCCTGTAGTTTGTAAATGCATATCTTCATTTAAACCAGGGTACATAGTGTCCTGTAGTTTGTAAATGCATACCTTCATTTAAACCAGGGTACTTAGTGGCCTGTAGTTTGTAAATCCATATCTTCATTTAAACCAGGGTACTTAGTGGACTGTAGTTTGTAAATCCATATCTTCATTTAAACCAGGGTATTTAGTGGCCTGTAGTTTGTAAATCCATATCTCCATTTAAACCAGGGTATTTAGTGGCCTGTAGTTTGTAAATCCATATCTTCATTTAAACCAGGGTATTTAGTGGCCTGTAGTTTGTAAATCCATATCCCCATTTAAACCAGGGTACTTAGTGGCCTGTAGTTTGTAAATCCATATCTTCATTTAAACCAGGGTACTTAGTGGCCTGTAGTTTGTACATCCATATCTTCATTTAAACCAGGGTACTTAGTGGCCTGTAGTTTGTAAATCCATATCTTCATTTAAACCAGGGTATTTAGTGGCCTGTAGTTTGTAAATCCATATCTCCATTTAAACCAGGGTATTTAGTGGCCTGTAGTTTGTAAATCCATATCTTCATTTAAACCAGGGTATTTAGTGGCCTGTAGTTTGTAAATCCATATCCCCATTTAAACCAGGGTACTTAGTGGCCTGTAGTTTGTAAATCCATATCTTCATTTAAACCAGGGTACTTAGTGGCCTGTAGTTTGTAAATCCATATCTTCATTTAAACCAGGGTACTTAGTGGCCTGTAGTTTGTAAATCCATATCTTCATTTAAACCAGGGTACTTAGTGGCCTGTAGTTTGTACATCCATATCTTCATTTAAACCAGGGTACTTACATCAAACTAACTATGGAGTACAGCAAGGACAACATTCATTAACCCTAACTAACTATGGGGCACAGCAGGGACAACATTCATTAACCCTAACATCAAACTAACTATGGAGTACAGCAGGGACAACATTCATTAACCCTAACATCAAACTAACTATGGAGTACAGCAAGGACAACATTCATTAACCCTAACTAACTATGGGGCACAGCAGGGACAACATTCATTAACCCTAACATCAAACTAACTATGGAGTACAGCAGGGACAACATTCATTAACCCTAACATCAAACTAACTATGGGGTACAGCAGGGACAACATTCATTAACCCTAACATCAAACTAACTATGGGGTACAGCAAGGACAACATTCATTAACCCTAACATCAAACTAACTATGGAGTTCAGCAGGGACAACATTCATTAACCCTAACATCAAACTAACTATGGGGTACAGCAGGGACAACATTCATTAACCATAACATCAAACTAACTATGGGGTACAGCAGGGACAACATTCATTAACCCTAACTAACTATGGGGTACAGCAGGGACAACATTCATTAACCCTAACTAACTATGGAGTTCAGCAGGGACAACATTCATTAACCCTAACTAACTATGGGGTACAGCAGAGACAACATTCATTAACCCTAACATCAAACTAACTATGGAGTACAGCAGGGACACCATTCATTAACCCTAACATCAAACTAACTATGGGGTACAGCAGGGACAACATTCATTAACCCTAACATCAAACTAACTATGGGGTACAGCAGGGACAACATTCATTAACCCTAACATCAAACTAACTATGGGGTACAGCAGGGACAACATTCATTAACCCTAACTAACTATGGGGCACAGAAGGGACAACATTCATTAACCCTAACTAACTATGGAGTTCAGCAGGGACAACATTCATTAACCCTAACTAACTATGGGGTACAGCAGGGACAACATTCATTAACCCTAACTAACTATGGAGTTCAGCAGGGACAACATTCATTAACCCTAACTAACTATGGGGTACAGCAGAGACAACATTCATTAACCCTAACATCAAACTAACTATGGAGTACAGCAGGGACACCATTCATTAACCCTAACATCAAACTAACTATGGGGTACAGCAGGGACAACATTCATTAACCCTAACATCAAACTAACTATGGGGTACAGCAGGGACAACATTCATTAACCCTAACATCAAACTAACTATGGGGTACAGCAGGGACAACATTCATTAACCCTAACATCAAACTAACTATGGGGTACAGCAGGGACAACATTCATTAACCCTAACATCAAACTAACTATGGAGTACAGCAGGGACAACATTCATTAACCCTAACTAACTATGGGGTACAGCAGGGACAACATTCATTAACCCTAACATCAAACTAACTATGGGGTACAGCAGGGACAACATTCATTAACCCTAACATCAAACTAACTATGGGGTACAGCAGGCACAACATTCATTAACCCTAACATCAAACTAACTATGGAGTACAGCAGGGACAACATTCATAAACCCTAACTAACTATGGGGTACAGCAGGGACAACATTCATAAACCCTAACTAACTATGGGGTACAGCAGGGACAACATTCATAAACCCTAACTAACTATGGGGTACAGCAAGGATAACATTCATTAACCCTCTAACTAACCATTAAAGATGCAGGTATAAGGGCTGGATTACTTGACAGAGAGAACTTGTTGCGAAGGGGAGTGCCTTGTGATACACCAGAGAGAGTATATTTTGTAACAAGATACAGCACTGAAGCTGAGAACATTATAATATTCATAAAAAATATTTTGGGAATCATCCAAAGCAATACGTTACTATTCCAAGTCTTCCCTGAGCCACCAGTCATAAGCTTTAAGAAATGTCCGACCGTTTAACAGATGTCCTATCCCTTAAGAGATGTCCTACCCTTTAAGACAGACCAGCTAGATCTACTGTCTCTATTATATTATTACAGACCAGCTAGATCTACTGTCTCTATTATATTATGACAGACCAGCTAAATCTACTGTCTCTATTATATTTTGACAGACCAGGTAAATCTACTGTCTCTATGTCTCTATTATATTATGACGGACCAGCTAGATCTACTGTCTCTATTATATTATACATTTAACATTTAAGTCATTTAGCAGACGCTCTTATCCAGAGCGACTTACAAATTGGTGCATACACCTTATGACAACCAGTGGAACAGCCACTTGCATCTAAATCTTGTTGGGGGGAGAAGGGGGGTGAGAAGGATTACTTACCCTTACTTACCCTATCCTAGGTATTCCTTGAAGAGGTGGGGTTTCAGGTGTCTCCGGAAGGTGGTGATTGACTCCGCTGTCCTGGCGTCGTGAGGGAGTTTGTTCCACCATTGGGGGCCAGAGCAGCGAACAGTTTTGACTGGGCTGAGCGGGAACTGTACTTCCTCAGTGGTAGGGAGGCGAGCAGGCCAGAGGTGGATGAACGCAGTGCCCTTGTTTGGGTGTAGGGCCTGATCAGAGCCTGGAGGTACTGAGGTGCCGTTCCCCTCACAGCTCCGTGGCGAGCACCATGGTCTTGTAGCGGATGCGAGCTTCAACTGGAAGCCAGTGGAGAGAGCGGAGGAGCGGGGTGACGTGAGAGAACTTGGGAAGGTTGAACACCAGACGGGCTGCGGCGTTCTGGATGAGTTGTAGGGGTTTAATGGCACAGGCAGGGAGCCCAGCCAACAGCGAGTTGCAGTAATCAAGACGGAGATGACAAGTGCCTGGATTAGGACCTGCGCCGCTTCCTGTGTGAGGCAGGGTCGTACTCTGCGGATGTTGTAGAGCATGAACCTACAGGAACGGGACACCGCCTTGATGTTAGTTGAGAACGTCAGGGTGTTGTCCAGGATCACGCCAAGGTTCTTAGCGCTCTGGGAGGAGGACACAATGGAGTTGTCAACCGTGATGGCGAGATCATGGAACGGGCAGTCCTTCCCCGGGAGGAAGAGGAGCTCCGTCTTGCTGAGGTTCAGCTTGAGGTGGTGATCCGTCATCCACACTGATATGTCTGCCAGACATGCAGAGATGCGATTCGCCACCTGGTCATCAGAAGGGGGAAAGGAGAAGATTAATTGTGTGTCGTCTGCATAGCAATGATAGGAGAGACCATGTGAGGTTATGACAGAGCCAAGTGACTTGGTGTATAGCGAGAATAAGAGAGGGCCTAGAACAGAGCCCTGGGGACACCAGTGGTGAGAGCGCGTGGTGAGGAGACAGATTCTCGCCACGCCACCTGGTAGGAGCGACCTGTCAGGTAGGACGCAATCCAAGCGTGGGCCGCGCCGGAGATGCCCAATTCGGAGAGGGTGGAGAGGAGGATCTGATGGTTCACAGTATCGAAGGCAGCCGATAGGTCTAGAAGGATGAGAGCAGAGGAGAGAGAGTTAGCTTTAGCAGTGCGGAGCGCCTCCGTGATACAGAGAAGAGCAGTCTCAGTTGAATGACTAGTCTTGAAACCTGACTGATTTGGATCAAGAAGGTCATTCTGAGAGAGATAGCGGTAGAGCTGGCCAAGGACGGCACGCTCAAGAGTTTTGGAGAGAAAAGAGAGAAGGGATACTGGTCTGTAGTTGTTGACATCGGAGGGATCGAGTGTAGGTTTTTTCAGAAGGGGTGCAACTCTCGCTCTCTTGAAGACGGGAGGGACGTAGCCAGCGGTCAGGGATGAGTTGATGAGCGAGGTGAGGTAAGGGAGAAGGTCTCCGGAAATGGTCTGGAGAAGAGAGGAGGGGATAGGGTCAAGCGGGCAGGTTGTTGGGCGGCCGGCCGTCACAAGACGCGAGATTTCATCTGGAGAGAGAGGGGAGAAAGAGGTCAGAGCATAGGGTAGGGCAGTGTGAGCAGAACCAGCGGTGTCGTTTGACTTAGCAAACGAGGATCGGATGTCATCGACCTTCTTTTCAAAATGGTTGACGAAGTCATCTGCAGAGAGGGAGGAGGGGGGGGGGGAGGATTCAGGAGGGAGGAGAAGGTGGCAAAGAGCTTCCTAGGGTTAGAGGCAGATGCTTGGAATTTAGAATGGTAGAAAGTGGCTTTAGCAGCAGAGACAGAGGAGGAAAATGTAGAGAGGAGGGAGTGAAAGGATGCCAGGTCCGCAGGGAGGCGAGTTTTCCTCCATTTCCGCTCGGCTGCCCGGAGCCCTGTTCTGTGAGCTCGCAATGAGTCGTCGAGCCACGGAGCGGGAGGGGGAGGACCGAGCCGGCCTGGAGGATAGGGGACATAGGGAGTCAAAGGATGCAGTAAGGGAGGAGAGGAGGGTTGAGGAGGCAGAATCAGGAGATAGGTTGGAGAAAGTTTGAGCAGAGGGAAGAGAAGATAGGATGGAAGAGGAGAGAGTAGCGGGGGAGAGAGAGCGAAGGTTGGGACGGCGCGATACCATCCGAGTAGGGGCAGTGTGGGAAGTGTTGGATGAGAGCGAGAGGGAAAAGGATACAAGGTAGTGGTCGGAGACTTGGAGGGAGTTGCAATGAGGTTAGTGGAAGAACAGCATCTAGTAAAGATGAGGTCAAGCGTATTGCCTGCCTTGTGAGTAGGGGGAAGGTGAGAGGGTGAGGTCAAAGAGGAGAGGAGTGGAAAGAAGGAGGCAGAGAGGAATGAGTCAAAGGTAGACGTGGGGAGGTTAAAGTCGCCCAGAACTGTGAGAGGTGAGCCGTCCTCAGGAAAGGAGCTTATCAAGGCATCAAGCTCATTGATGAACTCTCCGAGGAACCTGGAGGGCGATAAATGATAAGGATGTTAAGCTTGAAAGGGCTGGTAACTGTGACAGCATGGAATTCAAAGGAGGCAATAGACAGATGGGTAAGGGGAGAAAGAGAGAAAGACCACTTGGGAGAGATGAGGATCCCGGTGCCACCACCCCGCTGACCAGAAGCTCTCGGGGTGTGCTAGAACACGTGGGCGGACGAGGAGAGAGCAGTAGGAGTAGCAGTGTTATCTGTGGTGATCCATGTTTCCGTCAGTGCCAGAAGTCAAGGGACTGGAGGGAGGCATAGGCTGAGATGAACTCTGCCTTGTTGGCCGCAGATTGGCAGTTCCAGAGGCTACCAGAGACCTGGAACTCCACGTGGGTCGTACGCGCTGGGACCACCAGGTTAGGGTGGTCGCGGCCACGCGGTGTGGAGCGTTTGTATGGTCTGTGCAGAGAGGAGAGAACAGGGATAGACAGACACATAGTTGACAGGCTACAGAAAAGGCTACGCTAATGCAAGGAAATTGGAATGACAAGCGGACTACACGTCTCGAATGTTCAGAAAGTTAAGCTTACGTAGCAAGAATCTTATTGACTAAAATGATTAAAATGATACAGTACTGCTAAAGTAGGCTAGCTGGCAGTAGCTGCGTTGTTGACACTACACTAATCAAGTCGTTCCGTTGAGTGTAATAATTCTACAGTGCTGCTATTCGGGGGCTAGCTGGCTAGCTAGCAGTGTTGTTTACGTTACGTTATGACAGACCAGCTAGATCTACTGTCGCTAAGTCTCTATTATATTATGACATACCAGCTAGATCTACTGCCTCTATTATATTATGACAGACAAGCTAGACCTACAGTCTCTATTATATTATGACAGACCAGCTAAATCTACTGTCTCTATTATATTATTACAGACCAGCTAGATCTACTGTCTCTATTATATTATGGCAGACCAGCTAAATCTACTGTCTCTGTTATATTATGACATTCCAGCTAGATCTACTGTCTCTATTATATTATGACAGACAAGGTATATCTACCCTCTCTATTATATTATGACAGACCAGCTAGATCTACTGTCTCTATGTCTCTATTATATTATGACAGACCAGCTAAATCTACTGTCTCTATTATATTATGACATTCCAGCTAGATCTACTGTCTCTATTATATTATGACAGACCAGCTAAATCTACTGTCTCTATTATATTATTACAGACCAGCTAGATCTACTGTCTCTATTATATTATTACAGACCAGCTAGATCTACTGTCTCTATTATATTATGGCAGACCAGCTAAATCTACTGTCTCTATTATATTATGACATTCCAGCTAGATCTACTGTCTCTATTATATTATGACAGACCAGCTAGATCTACTGTCTCGATTGTATTATGACAGACCAGCTAGATCTACTGTCTCTATTGCATTATGACAGACCAGCTAGATCTACTGTCTCTATGTCTCTATTATATTATGACAGACCAGCTAAATCTACTGTCTCTATTATATTATGACATTCCAGCTAGATCTACTGTCTCTATTATATTGTGACAGACCAGCTAGATCTACTGTCTCGATTGTATTATGACAGACCAGCGAGATCTACTGTCTCTATTGTATTATGACAGACCAGCTAGATCTACTGTCTCTATTATATTATGACAGACCAGCTAGATCTACTGTCTCGATTGTATTATGACAGACCAGCTAGATCTACTGTCTCTATTATATTATGACAGACCAGATAAATCTACTGTCTCTGTCTCTATTATATTATGACAGACCAGCTAGATCTACTGTCTCTATTATATTATGACGGACCAGCCAGATCTACTGTCTCTATTATATTATGACAGACCTGCTAGATCTACTCTCTCTATTATATTATGACAGACCAGCTAGATCTACTGTCTCTATGTCTCTATTGTATTATGACAGACCAGCTAGATCTACTGTCTCTATTATATTATGACAGTCCAGCTAGGTCTACTGTCTCTATTATATTATGACAGACCAGCTAAATCTACTGTCTCTATGTCTCTATTATATTATGACAGACCAGCTAGATCTACTGTCTCTATTATGTTATGACAGACCAGCTAGATCTACTGTCTCGATTATATTATGACAGACCAGCTAAATCTACTGTCTCTATTATATTATGACATTCCAGCTAGATCTACTGTCTCTATTATATTATGACAGACCAGCTAGATCTACTGTCTCGATTGTATTATGACAGACCAGCGAGATCTTCTGTCTCTATTGTATTATGACAGACCAGCTAGATCTACTGTCTCTATTAGATTATGACAGACCAGCTAGATCTACTGTCTCTATTATATTATGACATTCCAGCTAGATCTACTGTCTCTATTATATTGTGACAGACCAGTTAGATCTACTGTCTCGATTGTATTATGACAGACCAGCGAGATCTACTGTCTCTATTGTATTATGACAGACCAGCTAGATCTACTGTCTCTATTATATTATGACAGACCAGCTAGATCTACTGTCTCGATTGTATTATGACAGACCAGCTAGATCTACTGTCTCGATTGTATTATGACAGACCAGCTAGATCTACTGTCTCTATTATATTATGACAGACCAGATAAATCTACTGTCTCTGTCTCTATTATATTATGACAGACCAGCTAGATCTACTGTCTCTATTATATTATGACAGTCCAGCTAGGTCTACTGTCTCTATTATATTATGACAGACCAGCTAAATCTACTGTCTCTATGTCTCTATTATATTATGACAGACCAGCTAGATCTACTGTCTCTATTATGTTATGACAGACCAGCTAGATCTACTGTCTCGATTATATTATGACAGACCAGCTAAATCTACTGTCTCTATTATATTATGACATTCCAGCTAGATCTACTGTCTCTATTATATTATGACAGACCAGCTAGATCTACTGTCTCGATTGTATTATGACAGACCAGCGAGATCTACTGTCTCTATTGTATTATGACAGACCAGCTAGATCTACTGTCTCTATTATATTATGACAGACCAGCTAGATCTACTGTCTCTATTATATTATGACAGACCAGCTAGATCTACTGTCTCTATTATATTATTACAGACCAGCTAGATCTACTGTCTCGATTGTATTATGACAGACCAGCTAGATCTACTGTCTCTATTATATTATGACAGACCAGCTAGATCTACTGTCTCTATTATATTATGACAGACCAGCTAGATCTACTGTCTCTATTATATTATTACAGACCAGCTAGATCTACTGTCTCTATTATATTATGGCAGACCAGCTAAATCTACTGTCTCTATTATATTATGACATTCCAGCTAGATCTACTGTCTCTATTATATTATGACAGACCAGCTAGATCTACTGTCTCGATTGTATTATGACAGACCAGCTAGATCTACTGTCTCTATTGTATTATGACAGACCAGCTAGATCTACTGTCTCTATGTCTCTATTATATTATGACAGACCAGCTAAATCTACTGTCTCTATTATATTATGACATTCCAGCGAGATCTACTGTCTCTATTGTATTATGACAGACCAGCTAGATCTACTGTCTCTATTATATTATGACAGACCAGCTAGATCTACTGTCTCGATTGTATTATGACAGACCAGCTAGATCTACTGTCTCTATTATATTATGACAGACCAGATAAATCTACTGTCTCTGTCTCTATTATATTATGACAGACCAGCTAGATCTACTGTCTCTATTATATTATGACGGACCAGCCAGATCTACTGTCTCTATTATATTATGACAGACCTGCTAGATCTACTCTCTCTATTATATTATGACAGACCAGCTAGATCTACTGTTTCTATTATATTATGGCAGACCAGCTAGATATGCCTTCTCTATTGTATTATGACAGACCAGCTAGATCTACTGTCTCTATTATATTATGACAGTCCAGCTAGGTCTACTGCCTCTATTATATTATGACAGACCAGCTAAATCTACTGTCTCTATGTCTCTATTATATTATGACAGACCAGCTAGATCTACTGTCTCTATTATGTTATGACAGACCAGCTAGATCTACTGTCTCGATTATATTATGACAGACCAGCTACATCTACTGTCTCTATTATATTATGACATTCCAGCTAGATCTACTGTCTCTATTATATTATGACAGACCAGCTAGATCTACTGTCTCGATTGTATTATGACAGACCAGCGAGATCTACTGTCTCTATTGTATTATGACAGACCAGCTAGATCTACTGTCTCTATTATATTATGACAGACCAGCTAGATCTACTGTCTCGATTGTATTATGACAGACCAGCTAGATCTACTGTCTCTATTATATTATGACAGACCAGCTAGATCTACTGTCTCTATTATATTATGACAGACCAGCTAGATCTACTGTCTCTATTATATTATTACAGACCAGCTAGATCTACTGTCTCTATTATATTATGGCAGACCAGCTAAATCTACTGTCTCTATTATATTATGACATTCCAGCTAGATCTACTGTCTCTATTATATTATGACAGACCAGCTAGATCTACTGTCTCGATTGTATTATGACAGACCAGCTAGATCTACTGTCTCTATTGTATTATGACAGACCAGCTAGATCTACTGTCTCTATGTCTCTATTATATTATGACAGACCAGCTAAATCTACTGTCTCTATTATATTATGACATTCCAGCTAGATCTACTGTCTCTATTATATTGTGACAGACCAGCTAGATCTACTGTCTCGATTGTATTATGACAGACCAGCGAGATCTACTGTCTCTATTGTATTATGACAGACCAGCTAGATCTACTGTCTCTATTATATTATGACAGACCAGCTAGATCTACTGTCTCGATTGTATTATGACAGACCAGCGAGATCTACTGTCTCTATTGTATTATGACAGACCAGCTAGATCTACTGTCTCTATTATATTATGACAGACCAGCTAGATCTACTGTCTCGATTGTATTATGACAGACCAGCTAGATCTACTGTCTCTATTATATTATGACAGACCAGCTAGATCTACTGTCTCTATTATATTATGACAGACCAGCTAGATCTACTGTCTCTATTATATTATTACAGACCAGCTAGATCTACTGTCTCTATTATATTATGGCAGACCAGCTAAATCTACTGTCTCTATTATATTATGACATTCCAGCTAGATCTACTGTCTCTATTATATTATGACAGACCAGCTAGATCTACTGTCTCGATTGTATTATGACAGACCAGCTAGATCTACTGTCTCTATTGTATTATGACAGACCAGCTAGATCTACTGTCTCTATGTCTCTATTATATTATGACAGACCAGCTAAATCTACTGTCTCTATTATATTATGACAGACCAGCTAGATCTACTGTCTCTATTATATTATGACAGACCAGCTAGATCTACTGTCTCTATTATATTATGACAGACCAGCTAGATCTACTGTCTCGATTGTATTATGACAGACCAGCTAGATCTACTGTCTCTATTATATTATGACAGACCAGATAAATCTACTGTCTCTGTCTCTATTATATTATGACAGACCAGCTAGATCTACTGTCTCTATTATATTATGACGGACCAGCCAGATCTACTGTCTCTATTATATTATGACAGACCTGCTAGATCTACTCTCTCTATTATATTATGACAGACCAGCTAGATCTACTGTCTCTATTATATTATGGCAGACCAGCTAGATATGCCTTCTCTATTGTATTATGACAGACCAGCTAGATCTACTGTCTCTATTATATTATGACAGTCCAGCTAGGTCTACTGCCTCTATTATATTATGACAGACCAGCTAAATCTACTGTCTCTATGTCTCTATTATATTATGACAGACCAGCTAGATCTACTGTCTCTATTATGTTATGACAGACCAGCTAGATCTACTGTCTCGATTATATTATGACAGACCAGCTACATCTACTGTCTCTATTATATTATGACATTCCAGCTAGATCTACTGTCTCTATTATATTATGACAGACCAGCTAGATCTACTGTCTCGATTGTATTATGACAGACCAGCGAGATCTACTGTCTCTATTGTATTATGACAGACCAGCTAGATCTACTGTCTCTATTATATTATGACAGACCAGCTAGATCTACTGTCTCGATTGTATTATGACAGACCAGCTAGATCTACTGTCTCTATTATATTATGACAGACCAGCTAGATCTACTGTCTCTATTATATTATGACAGACCAGCTAGATCTACTGTCTCTATTATATTATTACAGACCAGCTAGATCTACTGTCTCTATTATATTATGGCAGACCAGCTAAATCTACTGTCTCTATTATATTATGACATTCCAGCTAGATCTACTGTCTCTATTATATTATGACAGACCAGCTAGATCTACTGTCTCGATTGTATTATGACAGACCAGCTAGATCTACTGTCTCTATTGTATTATGACAGACCAGCTAGATCTACTGTCTCTATGTCTCTATTATATTATGACAGACCAGCTAAATCTACTGTCTCTATTATATTATGACATTCCAGCTAGATCTACTGTCTCTATTATATTGTGACAGACCAGCTAGATCTACTGTCTCGATTGTATTATGACAGACCAGCGAGATCTACTGTCTCTATTGTATTATGACAGACCAGCTAGATCTACTGTCTCTATTATATTATGACAGACCAGCTAGATCTACTGTCTCGATTGTATTATGACAGACCAGCTAGATCTACTGTCTCTATTATATTATGACAGACCAGATAAATCTACTGTCTCTGTCTCTATTATATTATGACAGACCAGCTAGATCTACTGTCTCTATTATATTATGACGGACCAGCCAGATCTACTGTCTCTATTATATTATGACAGACCTGCTAGATCTACTCTCTCTATTATATTATGACAGACCAGCTAGATCTACTGTCTCTATTATATTATGGCAGACCAGCTAGATCTGCCTTCTCTATTGTATTATGACAGACCAGCTAGATCTACTGTCTCTATTATATTATGACAGTCCAGCTAGGTCTACTGTCTCTATTATATTATGACAGACCAGCTAAATCTACTGTCTCTATGTCTCTATTATATTATGACAGACCAGCTAGATCTACTGTCTCTATTATGTTATGACAGACCAGCTAGATCTACTGTCTCGATTATATTATGACAGACCAGCTAAATCTACTGTCTCTATTATATTATGACATTCCAGCTAGATCTACTGTCTCTATTATATTATGACAGACCAGCTAGATCTACTGTCTCGATTGTATTATGACAGACCAGCGAGATCTACTGTCTCTATTGTATTATGACAGACCAGCTAGATCTACTGTCTCTATTATATTATGACAGACCAGCTAGATCTACTGTCTCGATTGTATTATGACAGACCAGCTAGATCTACTGTCTCTATTATATTATGACAGACCAGCTAGATCTACTGTCTCTATTATATTATGACAGACCAGCTAGATCTACTGTCTCTATTATATTATTACAGACCAGCTAGATCTACTGTCTCTATTATATTATGGCAGACCAGCTAAATCTACTGTCTCTATTATATTATGACAGACCAGCTAGATCTACTGTCTCTATTATATTATGACAGACCAGCTAGATCTACTGTCTCTATTGTATTATGACAGACCAGCTAGATCTACTGTCTCTATTATATTATGACAGACCAGCTAGATCTACTGTCTCTATTATATTATGACATTCCAGCTAGATCTACTGTCTCTATTATATTGTGACAGACCAGCTAGATCTACTGTCTCGATTGTATTATGACAGACCAGCGAGATCTACTGTCTCTATTGTATTATGACAGACCAGCTAGATCTACTGTCTCTATTATATTATGACAGACCAGCTAGATCTACTGTCTCGATTGTATTATGACAGACCAGCTAGATCTACTGTCTCTATTATATTATGACAGACCAGATAAATCTACTGTCTCTGTCTCTATTATATTATGACAGACCAGCTAGATCTACTGTCTCTATTATATTATGACGGACCAGCCAGATCTACTGTCTCTATTATATTATGACAGACCTGCTAGATCTACTCTCTCTATTATATTATGACAGACCAGCTAGATCTACTGTCTCTATGTCTCTATTGTATTATGACAGACCAGCTAGATCTACTGTCTCTATTATATTATGACAGTCCAGCTAGGTCTACTGTCTCTATTATATTATGACAGACCAGCTAAATCTACTGTCTCTATGTCTCTATTATATTATGACAGACCAGCTAGATCTACTGTCTCTATTATGTTATGACAGACCAGCTAGATCTACTGTCTCGATTATATTATGACAGACCAGCTAAATCTACTGTCTCTATTATATTATGACATTCCAGCTAGATCTACTGTCTCTATTATATTATGACAGACCAGCTAGATCTACTGTCTCGATTGTATTATGACAGACCAGCGAGATCTTCTGTCTCTATTGTATTATGACAGACCAGCTAGATCTACTGTCTCTATTATATTATGACAGACCAGCTAGATCTACTGTCTCTATTATATTATGACATTCCAGCTAGATCTACTGTCTCTATTATATTGTGACAGACCAGCTAGATCTACTGTCTCGATTGTATTATGACAGACCAGCGAGATCTACTGTCTCTATTGTATTATGACAGACCAGCTAGATCTACTGTCTCTATTATATTATGACAGACCAGCTAGATCTACTGTCTCGATTGTATTATGACAGACCAGCTAGATCTACTGTCTCGATTGTATTATGACAGACCAGCTAGATCTACTGTCTCTATTATATTATGACAGACCAGATAAATCTACTGTCTCTGTCTCTATTATATTATGACAGACCAGCTAGATCTACTGTCTCTATTATATTATGACGGACCAGCCAGATCTACTGTCTCTATTATATTATGACAGACCTGCTAGATCTACTCTCTCTATTATATTATGACAGACCATCTAGATCTAGTGTCCCTATTATATTATGGCAGACCAGCTAGATCTGCCTGTCTCTATTGTATTATGACAGACCAGCTAGATCTACTGTCTCTATTATATTATGACAGTCCAGCTAGGTCTACTGTCTCTATTATATTATGACAGACCAGCTAAATCTACTGTCTCTATGTCTCTATTATATTATGACAGACCAGCTAGATCTACTGTCTCTATTATGTTATGACAGACCAGCTAGATCTACTGTCTCGATTATATTATGACAGACCAGCTAAATCTACTGTCTCTATTATATTATGACATTCCAGCTAGATCTACTGTCTCTATTATATTATGACAGACCAGCTAGATCTACTGTCTCGATTGTATTATGACAGACCAGCGAGATCTACTGTCTCTATTGTATTATGACAGACCAGCTAGATCTACTGTCTCTATTATATTATGACAGACCAGCTAGATCTACTGTCTCGATTGTATTATGACAGACCAGCTAGATCTACTGTCTCTATTATATTATGACAGACCAGCTAGATCTACTGTCTCTATTATATTATGACAGACCAGCTAGATCTACTGTCTCTATTATATTATGACAGACCAGCTAGATCTACTGTCTCTATTATATTATGACAGACCAGCTAAATCTACTGTCTCTATTATATTATGACATTCCAGCTAGATCTACTGTCTCTATTATATTATGACAGACCAGCTAGATCTACTGTCTCGATTGTATTATGACAGACCAGCTAGATCTACTGTCTCTATTGTATTATGACAGACCAGCTAGATCTACTGTCTCTATGTCTCTATTATATTATGACAGACCAGCTAAATCTACTGTCTCTATTATATTATGACATTCCAGCTAGATCTACTGTCTCTATTATATTGTGACAGACCAGCTAGATCTACTGTCTCGATTGTATTATGACAGACCAGCGAGATCTACTGTCTCTATTGTATTATGACAGACCAGCTAGATCTACTGTCTCTATTATATTATGACAGACCAGCTAGATCTACTGTCTCTATTGTATTATGACAGACCAGCTAGATCTACTGTCTCTATTATATTATGACAGACCAGATAAATCTACTGTCTCTGTCTCTATTATATTATGACAGACCAGCTAGATCTACTGTCTCTATTATATTATGACAGACCAGCCAGATCTACTGTCTCTATTATATTATGACAGACCAGCTAGATCTACTGTCTCGATTGTATTATGACAGACCAGCTAGATCTACTGTCTCTATGTCTCTATTGTATTATGACAGACCAGCTAGATCTACTGTCTCTATTATATTATGACAGTCCAGCTAGGTCTACTGTCTCTATTATATTATGACAGACCAGCTAAATCTACTGTCTCTATGTCTCTATTATATTATGACAGACCAGCTAGATCTACTGTCTCGATTGTATTATGACAGACCAGCTAGATCTACTGTCTCTATTATATTATGACAGACCAGATACATCTACTGTCTCTGTCTCTATTATATTATGACAGACCAGCTAGATCTACTGTCTCTATTATATTATGACGGACCAGCCAGATCTACTGTCTCTATTATATTATGACAGACCTGCTAGATCTACTCTCTCTATTATATTATGACAGACCAGCTAGATCTACTGTCTCTATTATATTATGGCAGACCAGCTAGATCTGCCTTCTCTATTGTATTATGACAGACCAGCTAGATCTACTGTCTCTATTATATTATGACAGTCCAGCTAGGTCTACTGTCTCTATTATATTATGACAGACCAGCTAAATCTACTGTCTCTATTATATTATGACAGACCAGCTAGATCTACTGTCTCTATTATGTTATGACAGACCAGCTAGATCTACTGTCTCGATTATATTATGACAGACCAGCTAAATCTACTGTCTCTATTATATTATGACATTCCAGCTAGATCTACTGTCTCTATTATATTATGACAGACCAGCTAGATCTACTGTCTCGATTGTATTATGACAGACCAGCTAGATCTACTGTCTCTATTGTATTATGACAGACCAGCTAGATCTACTGTCTCTATTATATTATGACAGACCAGCTAGATCTACTGTCTCGATTGTATTATGACAGACCAGCTAGATCTACTGTCTCTATTATATTATGACAGACCAGCTAGATCTACTGTCTCTATTATATTATGACAGACCAGCTAGATCTACTGTCTCTATTATATTATTACAGACCAGCTAGATCTACTGTCTCTATTGTATTATGACAGACCAGCTAGATCTACTGTCTCTATTATATTATGACAGACCAGCTAAATCTACTGTCTCTATTATATTATGACAGACCAGCTAGATCTACTGTCTCGATTATATTATGACAGACCGATTGTATTATGACAGACCAGCTAGATCTACTGTCACTATTGTATTATGACAGACCAGCTAGATCTACTGTCTCTATGTCTCTATTATATTATAACAGACCAGCTAAATCTACTGTCTCTATGTCTCTATTATATTATGACATTCCAGCTAGATCTACTGTCTCTATTATATTATGACAGACCAGCTAGATCTACTGTCTCGATTGTATTATGACAGACCAGCGAAATCTACTGTCTCTATTGTATTATGACAGACCAGCTAGATCTACTGTCTCTATTATATTATGACAGACCAGCTAGATCTACTGTCTCTATTATATTATGACAGACCAGCTAGATCTACTGTCTCTATTATATTATGACAGACCAGATAAATCTACTGTCTCTGTCTCTATTATATTATGACAGACCAGCTAGATCTACTGTCTCTATTATATTATGACGGACCAGCCAGATCTACTGTCTCTATTATATTATGACAGACCTGCTAGATCTACTCTCTCTATTATATTATGACAGACCAGCTAGATCTACTGTCTCTATTATATTATGGCAGACCAGCTAGATCTGCCTTCTCTATTGTATTATGACAGACCAGCTAGATCTACTGTCTCTATTATATTATGACAGTCCAGCTAGGTCTACTGTCTCTATTATATTATGACAGACCAGCTAAATCTACTGTCTCTATGTCTCTATTATATTATGACAGACCAGCTAGATCTACTGTCTCTATTATGTTATGACAGACCAGCTAGATCTACTGTCTCGATTATATTATGACAGACCAGCTAAATCTACTGTCTCTATTATATTATGACATTCCAGCTAGATCTACTGTCTCTATTATATTATGACAGACCAGCTAGATCTACTGTCTCGATTGTATTATGACAGACCAGCGAGATCTACTGTCTCTATTGTATTATGACAGACCAGCTAGATCTACTGTCTCTATTATATTATGACAGACCAGCTAGATCTACTGTCTCGATTGTATTATGACAGACCAGCTAGATCTACTGTCTCTATTATATTATGACAGACCAGCTAGATCTACTGTCTCTATTATATTATGACAGACCAGCTAGATCTACTGTCTCTATTATATTATTACAGACCAGCTAGATCTACTGTCTCTATTATATTATGGCAGACCAGCTAAATCTACTGTCTCTATTATATTATGACATTCCAGCTAGATCTACTGTCTCTATTATATTATGACAGACCAGCTAGATCTACTGTCTCGATTGTATTATGACAGACCAGCTAGATCTACTGTCTCTATTGTATTATGACAGACCAGCTAGATCTACTGTCTCTATGTCTCTATTATATTATGACAGACCAGCTAAATCTACTGTCTCTATTATATTATGACATTCCAGCTAGATCTACTGTCTCTATTATATTGTGACAGACCAGCTAGATCTACTGTCTCGATTGTATTATGACAGACCAGCGAGATCTACTGTCTCTATTGTATTATGACAGACCAGCTAGATCTACTGTCTCTATTATATTATGACAGACCAGCTAGATCTACTGTCTCGATTGTATTATGACAGACCAGCTAGATCTACTGTCTCTATTATATTATGACAGACCAGATAAATCTACTGTCTCTGTCTCTATTATATTATGACAGACCAGCTAGATCTACTGTCTCTATTATATTATGACGGACCAGCCAGATCTACTGTCTCTATTATATTATGACAGACCTGCTAGATCTACTCTCTCTATTATATTATGACAGACCAGCTAGATCTACTGTCTCTATTATATTATGACAGACCAGCTAGATCTGCCTGTCTCTATTGTATTATGACAGACCAGCTAGATCTACTGTCTCTATTATATTATGACAGTCCAGCTAGGTCTACTGTCTCTATTATATTATGACAGACCAGCTAAATCTACTGTCTCTATGTCTCTATTATATTATGACAGACCAGCTAGATCTACTGTCTCTATTATGTTATGACAGACCAGCTAGATCTACTGTCTCGATTATATTATGACAGACCAGCTAAATCTACTGTCTCTATTATATTATGACATTCCAGCTAGATCTACTGTCTCTATTATATTATGACAGACCAGCTAGATCTACTGTCTCGATTGTATTATGACAGACCAGCGAGATCTACTGTCTCTATTGTATTATGACAGACCAGCTAGATCTACTGTCTCTATTATATTATGACAGACCAGCTAGATCTACTGTCTCGATTGTATTATGACAGACCAGCTAGATCTACTGTCTCTATTATATTATGACAGACCAGCTAGATCTACTGTCTCTATTATATTATGACAGACCAGCTAGATCTACTGTCTCTATTATATTATTACAGACCAGCTAGATCTACTGTCTCTATTATATTATGGCAGACCAGCTAAATCTACTGTCTCTATTTTATTATGACATTCCAGCTAGATCTACTGTCTCTATTATATTATGACAGACCAGCTAGATCTACTGTCTCGATTGTATTATGACAGATCAGCTAGATCTACTGTCTCTATTGTATTATGACAGACCAGCTAGATCTACTGTCTCTATGTCTCTATTATATTATGACAGACCAGCTAAATCTACTGTCTCTATTATATTATGACATTCCAGCTAGATCTACTGTCTCTATTATATTGTGACAGACCAGCTAGATCTACTGTCTCGATTGTATTATGACAGACCAGCGAGATCTACTGTCTCTATTGTATTATGACAGACCAGCTAGATCTACTGTCTCTATTATATTATGACAGACCAGCTAGATCTACTGTCTCGATTGTATTATGACAGACCAGCTAGATCTACTGTCTCTATTATATTATGACAGACCAGATAAATCTACTGTCTCTGTCTCTATTATATTATGACAGACCAGCTAGATCTACTGTCTCTATTATATTATGACGGACCAGCCAGATCTACTGTCTCTATTATATTATGACAGACCTGCTAGATCTACTCTCTCTATTATATTATGACAGACCAGCTAGATCTACTGTCTCTATGTCTCTATTGTATTATGACAGACCAGCTAGATCTACTGTCTCTATTATATTATGACAGTCCAGCTAGGTCTACTGTCTCTATTATATTATGACAGACCAGCTAAATCTACTGTCTCTATGTCTCTATTATATTATGACAGACCAGCTAGATCTACTGTCTCTATTATGTTATGACAGACCAGCTAGATCTACTGTCTCGATTATATTATGACAGACCAGCTAAATCTACTGTCTCTATTATATTATGACATTCCAGCTAGATCTACTGTCTCTATTATATTATGACAGACCAGCTAGATCTACTGTCTCGATTGTATTATGACAGACCAGCGAGATCTTCTGTCTCTATTGTATTATGACAGACCAGCTAGATCTACTGTCTCTATTATATTATGACAGACCAGCTAGATCTACTGTCTCTATTATATTATGACATTCCAGCTAGATCTACTGTCTCTATTATATTGTGACAGACCAGCTAGATCTACTGTCTCGATTGTATTATGACAGACCAGCGAGATCTACTGTCTCTATTGTATTATGACAGACCAGCTAGATCTACTGTCTCTATTATATTATGACAGACCAGCTAGATCTACTGTCTCGATTGTATTATGACAGACCAGCTAGATCTACTGTCTCGATTGTATTATGACAGACCAGCTAGATCTACTGTCTCTATTATATTATGACAGACCAGATAAATCTACTGTCTCTGTCTCTATTATATTATGACAGACCAGCTAGATCTACTGTCTCTATTATATTATGACGGACCAGCCAGATCTACTGTCTCTATTATATTATGACAGACCTGCTAGATCTACTCTCTCTATTATATTATGACAGACCAGCTAGATCTACTGTCTCTATTATATTATGGCAGACCAGCTAGATCTGCCTTCTCTATTGTATTATGACAGACCAGCTAGATCTACTGTCTCTATTATATTATGACAGTCCAGCTAGGTCTACTGTCTCTATTATATTATGACAGACCAGCTAAATCTACTGTCTCTATGTCTCTATTATATTATGACAGACCAGCTAGATCTACTGTCTCTATTATGTTATGACAGACCAGCTAGATCTACTGTCTCGATTATATTATGACAGACCAGCTAAATCTACTGTCTCTATTATATTATGACATTCCAGCTAGATCTACTGTCTCTATTATATTATGACAGACCAGCTAGATCTACTGTCTCGATTGTATTATGACAGACCAGCGAGATCTACTGTCTCTATTGTATTATGACAGACCAGCTAGATCTACTGTCTCTATTATATTATGACAGACCAGCTAGATCTACTGTCTCGATTTTATTATGACAGACCAGCTAGATCTACTGTCTCTATTATATTATGACTGACCAGCTAGATCTACTGTCTCTATTATATTATGACAGACCAGCTAGATCTACTGTCTCTATTATATTATTACAGACCAGCTAGATCTACTGTCTCTATTATATTATGGCAGACCAGCTAAATCTACTGTCTCTATTATATTATGACATTCCAGCTAGATCTACTGTCTCTATTATATTATGACAGACCAGCTAGATCTACTGTCTCGATTGTATTATGACAGACCAGCTAGATCTACTGTCTCTATTGTATTATGACAGACCAGCTAGATCTACTGTCTCTATGTCTCTATTATATTATGACAGACCAGCTAAATCTACTGTCTCTATTATATTATGACATTCCAGCTAGATCTACTGTCTCTATTATATTGTGACAGACCAGCTAGATCTACTGTCTCGATTGTATTATGACAGACCAGCGAGATCTACTGTCTCTATTGTATTATGACAGACCAGCTAGATCTACTGTCTCTATTATATTATGACAGACCAGCTAGATCTACTGTCTCGATTGTATTATGACAGACCAGCTAGATCTACTGTCTCTATTATATTATGACAGACCAGATAAATCTACTGTCTCTGTCTCTATTATATTATGACAGACCAGCTAGATCTACTGTCTCTATTATATTATGACAGACCAGCCAGATCTACTGTCTCTATTATATTATGACAGACCTGCTAGATCTACTCTCTCTATTATATTATGACAGACCAGCTAGATCTACTGTCTCTATGTCTCTATTGTATTATGACAGACCAGCTAGATCTACTGTCTCTATTATATTATGACAGTCCAGCTAGGTCTACTGTCTCTATTATATTATGACAGACCAGCTAAATCTACTGTCTCTATGTCTCTATTATATTATGACAGACCAGCTAGATCTACTGTCTCTATTATGTTATGACAGACCAGCTAGATCTACTGTCTCGATTATATTATGACAGACCAGCTAAATCTACTGTCTCTATTATATTATGACATTCCAGCTAGATCTACTGTCTCTATTATATTATGACAGACCAGCTAGATCTACTGTCTCGATTGTATTATGACAGACCAGCGAGATCTTCTGTCTCTATTGTATTATGACAGACCAGCTAGATCTACTGTCTCTATTATATTATGACAGACCAGCTAGATCTACTGTCTCTATTATATTATGACATTCCAGCTAGATCTACTGTCTCTATTATATTGTCACAGACCAGCTAGATCTACTGTCTCGATTGTATTATGACAGACCAGCGAGATCTACTGTCTCTATTGTATTATGACAGACCAGCTAGATCTACTGTCTCTATTATATTATGACAGACCAGCTAGATCTACTGTCTCGATTGTATTATGACAGACCAGCTAGATCTACTGTCTCGATTGTATTATGACAGACCAGCTAGATCTACTGTCTCTATTATATTATGACAGACCAGATAAATCTACTGTCTCTGTCTCTATTATATTATGACAGACCAGCTAGATCTACTGTCTCTATTATATTATGACGGACCAGCCAGATCTACTGTCTCTATTATATTATGACGGACCAGCTAGATCTACTGTCTCTATTATATTATGGCAGACCAGCTAGATCTGCCTTCTCTATTGTATTATGACAGACCAGCTAGATCTACTGTCTCTATTGTATTATGACAGACCAGCTGGATCTAATGTCTCTATTATATTATGACAGTCCAGCTAGGTCTACTGTCTCTATTATATTATGACAGACCAGCTAAATCTACTGTCTCTATGTCTCTATTATATTATGACAGACCAGCTAGATCTACTGTCTCTATTATGTTATGACAGACCAGCTAGATCTACTGTCTCGATTATATTATTACAGACCAGCTAAATCTACTGTCTCTATTATATTATGACATTCCAGCTAGATCTACTGTCTCTATTATATTATGACAGACCAGCTAGATCTACTGTCTCGATTGTATTATGACAGACCAGCTAGATCTACTGTCTCTATTGTATTATGACAGACCAGCTAGATCTACTGTCTCTATGTCTCTATTATATTATGACAGACCAGCTAAATCTACTGTCTCTATTATATTATGACATTCCAGCTAGATCTACTGTCTCTATTATATTGTGACAGACCAGCTAGATCTACTGTCTCGATTGTATTATGACAGACCAGCGAGATCTACTGTCTCTATTGTATTATGACAGACCAGCTAGATCTACTGTCTCTATTATATTATGACAGACCAGCTAGATCTACTGTCTCGATTGTATTATGACAGACCAGCTAGATCTACTGTCTCAAATCAAATCAAATCAAATCAAATTTTATTTGTCACATACACATGGTTAGCAGATGTTAAATGCGAGTGTAGCGAAATGCTTGTGCTTCTAGTTCCGACAATGCAGTGATAACCAGCTAGTAATCTAACTGTCTCCAAAACTTGTCTTATGACAGACCAGGGATAGAATATCTACTAAGGATATCTGAATGAGTGATTACAGACAGACCAGTAGATGGTACTGTCAGTATATACATATGAGATGAGTGTCTAGACAAAGTAAACAGTGGCATAGATCTAAAGTGTCTAGTGATACATGTATTATGATAAGGATGCAGTCGATGATGTACAGTACAGTATATACATATGCATATGAGATGAATAATGTAGGGTATTAATATTATATAAGGTAGCATCTGTTTAAAGTCTCTATTATATATATTTACAGATTCCCATCACTTCCCATTATTAAAATGGCTGACCAGTTGGGTCAGTGTCAATGACAGTGTATTATGACAGACCAGCTAGACTCTACTGTCTCTATTATATTCTGACAGACCAGATAGAAGCTGTCTTTTATCTCTCAGTCCCAGCTTTGATGCATTATATTACTGACAGACCAGCCTTCTGGATGATAGCGGGGTGAACAGCAGTGGTTCGGGTGGTTGATGTCCTTGATGATCTTTATGGCCTTCCAGTAACAACGGGTGGTATTAGGTGTCCTGGAGGGCAGGTAGATCTACTGTCTCTATTGATATTATGCAGTCCTCACTACCCTCTGGATTATATTACGGTTGAGGGCCAGCAGATCTACCGTACCTATTATATTATGACAGACCAGCCAGGATGCTCTACTGTCTCTGTAGAAGTTTTATTTTGGTGACAGACCAGCTAGGTTGAATCTACTGTCTCTTTATATTGTCAGTGTGAGACCAATTAGTTTGTCTGTGATTGTATTATGAGGAACCAGCTAGATCTACTGTTCCATCTATGTATATTCTGCTGACAGACCAGCAATCTACTCTCTCTATTAGTATTTGACAGACCAGTTGAGTCTACTGTCTATTATATTATGACAGACCAGCTCACCTACTGTCTCCCTGTATGACAGACCAGTCTATTGTCTCTATTATATTATGACAGTAATCAAGCTACCACTCTACTGTCTCTATTAAACTTGACAGATTGAGTTGGAGGCTACTGTCTCTATTATATTAGTCAGCTAGGGTGAACTGTCTCTATTATATTATGACAGCACCTTGTGGGGCCCCCGTGTTGATATTATGACGGGGAGACCAGCTCTAGAGATGTATTATGATCTACTGTCTCATTATATTATGACAGACCAGCTAGATCTACCCAGTATATTAGGGGCGGGGACAGACCAGGGTCTACTGATCAGACCAGCTATTATATTATGACAGACCAGCTAGTATCTACAGCTCTCATTAGGTATTCCTGACAGACCAGCTAGGTCTACTGTCAGTCTATTATATTATGACAGACCATTTGATCTAAATCTCTATTATATTATGACAGACCAGATAAATCTACTGTCTCTGTCTCTATTATATTATGACAGACCAGCTAGATCTACTGCCTCTATTATATTATGACAGACAAGCTAGAACCACAGTCTCTATTATATTATGACAGACCAGCTAGATCTACTGTCACTATTGTATTATGACAGACCAGCTAGATCTACTGTCGCTATGTCTCTATTATATTATAACAGACAAGCTAGAACCACAGTCTCTATTATATTATGACAGACCAGCTAGATCTACTGTCACTATTGTATTATGACAGACCAGCTAAATCTACTGTCTCTATGTCTCTATTATATTATGACAGACCAGCTAGATCTACTGTCTCTATTATATTATGACAGACCAGCTAGATCTACTGTCTCTATTATATTATGACAGACCAGCTAGATCTACTGTCTCTATTATATTATGACAGACCAGCTAGATCTACTGTCTCTATTGTATTATGACAGACCAGCTAGATCTACTGTCACTATTATATTATGACAGACCAGCTAGATCTACTGTCTCGATTGTATTATGACAGACCAGCTAGATCTACTGTCTCTATTATATTATGACAGACCAGCTAGATCTACTGTCTCGATTGTATTATGACAGACCAGCTAGATCTACTGTCTCTATTATATTATGACGGACCAGATAAATCTACTGTCTCTGTCTCGATTATATTATGACAGACCAGCTAGATCTACTGTCTCTATTATATTATGACGGACCAGCCAGATCTACTGTCTCTATTATATTATGACAGACCTGCTAGATCTACTCTCTCTATTATATTATGGCAGACCAGCTAGATCTACTGTCTCTATTATATTATGACAGACCAGCTAAATCTACTGTCTCTATGTCTCTATTATATTATGACAGACCAGCTAGATCTACTGTCTCTATTATGTTATGACAGACCAGCTAGATCTACTGTCTCGATTATATTATGACAGACCAGCTAAATCTACTGTCTCTATTATATTATGACATTCCAGCTAGATCTACTGTCTCTATTATATTATGACAGACCAGCTAGATCTACTGTCTCGATTGTATTATGACAGACCAGCGAGATCTACTGTCTCTATTATATTATGACAGACCAGCTAGATCTACTGTCTCGATTGTATTATGACAGACCAGCGAGATCTACTGTCTCTATTGTATTATGACAGACCAGCTAGATCTACTGTCTCTATTATATTATGACTGACCAGCTAGATCTACTGTCTCGATTGTATTATGACAGACCAGCTAGATCTACTGTCTCTATTATATTATGACAGACCAGCTAGATCTACTGTCTCGATTGTATTATGACAGACCAGCTAGATCTACTGTCTCTATTATATTATGACGGACCAGATAAATCTACTGTCTCTGTCTCGATTATATTATGACAGACCAGCTAGATCTACTGTCTCTATTATATTATGGCAGACCAGCTAGATCTGCCTTCTCTATTGTATTATGACAGACCAGCTAGATCTACTGTCTCTATTATATTATGACATTCCAGCTAGATCTACTGTCTCTATTATATTGTGACAGACCAGCTAGATCTACTGTCTCGATTGTATTATGACAGACCAGCGAGATCTACTGTCTCTATTGCATTATGACAGACCAGCTAGATCTACTGTCTCTATTATATTATGACAGACCAGCTAGATCTACTGTCTCGATTGTATTATGACAGACCAGCTAGATCTACTGTCTCTATTATATTATGACAGACCAGATAAATCTACTGTCTCTGTCTCTATTATATTATGACAGACCAGCTAGATCTACTGTCTCTATTATATTATGACAGACCAGCCAGATCTACTGTCTCTATTATATTATGACAGACCTGCTAGATCTACTGTCTCTATTATATTATGACAGACCAGCTAGATCTACTGTCTCTATGTCTCTATTGTATTATGACAGACCAGCTAGATCTACTGTCTCTATTATATTATGACAGTCCAGCTAGGTCTACTGTCTCTATTATATTATGACAGACCAGCTAAATCTACTGTCTCTATGTCTCTATTATATTATGACAGACCAGCTAGATCTACTGTCTCTATTATGTTATGACAGACCAGCTAGATCTACTGTCTCGATTATATTATGACAGACCAGCTAAATCTACTGTCTCTATTATATTATGACATTCCAGCTAGATCTACTGTCTCTATTATATTATGACAGACCAGCTAGATCTACTGTCTCGATTGTATTATGACAGACCAGCGAGATCTTCTGTCTCTATTGTATTATGACAGACCAGCTAGATCTACTGTCTCTATTATATTATGACAGACCAGCTAGATCTACTGTCTCTATTATATTATGACATTCCAGCTAGATCTACTGTCTCTATTATATTGTCACAGACCAGCTAGATCTACTGTCTCGATTGTATTATGACAGACCAGCGAGATCTACTGTCTCTATTGTATTATGACAGACCAGCTAGATCTACTGTCTCTATTATATTATGACAGACCAGCTAGATCTACTGTCTCGATTATATTATGACAGACCAGCTAGATCTACTGTCTCGATTGTATTATGACAGACCAGCTAGATCTACTGTCTCTATTATATTATGACAGACCAGATAAATCTACTGTCTCTGTCTCTATTATATTATGACAGACCAGCTAGATCTACTGTCTCTATTATATTATGACGGACCAGCCAGATCTACTGTCTCTATTATATTATGACGGACCAGCTAGATCTACTGTCTCTATTATATTATGGCAGACCAGCTAGATCTGCCTTCTCTATTGTATTATGACAGACCAGCTAGATCTACTGTCTCTATTGTATTATGACAGACCAGCTGGATCTAATGTCTCTATTATATTATGACAGTCCAGCTAGGTCTACTGTCTCTATTATATTATGACAGACCAGCTAAATCTACTGTCTCTATGTCTCTATTATATTATGACAGACCAGCTAGATCTACTGTCTCTATTATGTTATGACAGACCAGCTAGATCTACTGTCTCGATTATATTATTACAGACCAGCTAAATCTACTGTCTCTATTATATTATGACATTCCAGCTAGATCTACTGTCTCTATTATATTATGACAGACCAGCTAGATCTACTGTCTCGATTGTATTATGACAGACCAGCGAGATCTACTGTCTCTATTGTATTATGACAGACCAGCTAGATCTACTGTCACTATTATATTATGACAGACCAGCTAGATCTACTGTCTCGATTGTATTATGACAGACCAGCTAGATCTACTGTCTCTATTATATTATGACAGACCAGCTAGATCTACTGTCTCGATTGTATTATGACAGACCAGCTAGATCTACTGTCTCTATTATATTATGACGGACCAGATAAATCTACTGTCTCTGTCTCGATTATATTATGACAGACCAGCTAGATCTACTGTCTCTATTATATTATGGCAGACCAGCTAGATCTGCCTTCTCTATTGTATTATGACAGACCAGCTAGATCTACTGTCTCTATTGTATTATGACAGACCAGCTGGATCTAATGTCTCTATTATATTATGACAGTCCAGCTAGGTCTACTGTCTCTATTATATTATGACAGACCAGCTAAATCTACTGTCTCTATGTCTCTATTATATTATGACAGACCAGCTAGATCTACTGTCTCTATTATATTATGGCAGACCAGCTAGATCTGCCTTCTCTATTGTATTATGACAGACCAGCTAGATCTACTGTCTCTATTGTATTATGACAGACCAGCTGGATCTAATGTCTCTATTATATTATGACAGTCCAGCTAGGTCTACTGTCTCTATTATATTATGACAGACCAGCTAAATCTACTGTCTCTATGTCTCTATTATATTATGACAGACCAGCTAGATCTACTGTCTCTATTATGTTATGACAGACCAGCTAGATCTACTGTCTCGATTATATTATTACAGACCAGCTAAATCTACTGTCTCTATTATATTATGACATTCCAGCTAGATCTACTGTCTCTATTATATTATGACAGACCAGCTAGATCTACTGTCACTATTATATTATGACAGACCAGCTAGATCTACTGTCTCGATTGTATTATGACAGACCAGCTAGATCTACTGTCTCTATTATATTATGACAGACCAGCTAGATCTACTGTCTCGATTATATTATGACAGACCAGCTAGATCTACTGTCTCTATTGTATTATGACAGACCAGCTAGATCTACTGTCTCTATTATATTATGACAGACCAGCTAGATCTACTGTCTCTATTATATTATGACAGACCAGCTAGATCTACTGTCTCTATTATATTATGACAGACCAGCTAGATCTACTGTCTCTATTATATTATGACAGACCAGCTAGATCTACTGTCTCTATTATATTATGACAGACCAGCTAGATCTACTGTCTCTATTATATTATGACAGACCAGCTAGATCTACTGTCTCTATGTCTCTATTATATTATGACAGACCAGCTAAATCTACTGTCTCTATGTCTCTATTATATTATGACATTCCAGCTAGATCTACTGTCTCTATTATATTATGACAGACCAGCTAGATCTACTGTCTCGATTGTATTATGACAGACCAGCTAGATCTACTGTCTCTATTGTATTATGACAGACCAGCTAGATCTACTGTCTCTATTATATTATGACAGACCAGCTAGATCTACTGTCTCTATTATATTATGACAGACCAGCTAGATCTACTGTCTCTATTATATTATGACAGACCAGCTAGATCTACTGTCTCTATGTCTCTATTATATTATGACAGACCAGCTAGATCTACTGTCTCTATTATATTATGACAGACCAGCTAGATCTACTGTCTCTATTATATTATGACAGACCAGCTAGATCTACTGTCTCTATTATATTATGACAGACCAGCTAGATCTACTGTCTCTATGTCTCTATTATATTATGACAGACCAGCTAGATCTACTGTCTCTATTATATTATGACAGACCAGCTAGATCTACTGTCTCTATTATATTATGACAGACCAGCTAAATCTACTGTCTCTATGTCTCTATTATATTATGACAGACCAGCTAGATCTACTGTCTCTATTATATTATGACAGACCAGCTAGATCTACTGTCTCTATTATATTATGACAGACCAGCTAGATCTACTGTCTCGATTGTATTATGACATTCCAGCTAGATCTACTGTCTCTATTATATTATGACAGACCAGCTAGATCTACTGTCTCGATTATATTATGACAGACCAGCGAGATCTACTGTCTCTATTGTATTATGACAGACCAGCTAGATCTACTGTCTCTATTATATTATGACAGACCAGCTAGATCTACTGTCTCTATTATATTATGACAGACCAGCTAGATCTACTGTCTCTATTATATTATGACAGACCAGCTAGATCTACTGTCTCTATTATATTATGACAGACCAGCTAGATCTACTGTCTCTATTATATTATGACAGACCAGCTAGATCTACTGTCTCTATTATATTATGACAGACCAGCTAGATCTACTGTCTCTATTATATTATGACAGACCAGCTAGATCTACTGTCTCTATTGTATTATGACAGACCAGCTAGATCTACTGTCTCTATTATATTATGACAGACCAGATAAATCTACTGTCTCTGTCTCTATTATATTATGACAGACCAGCTAGATCTACTGTCTCTGTCTCTATTATATTATGACAGACCAGCTAGATCTACTGTCTCTATTATATTATGACAGACCAGCTAGATCTACTGTCTCTATTATATTATGGCAGACCAGCTAGATCTGCCTTCTCTATTGTATTATGACAGACCAGCTAGATCTACTGTCTCTATTGTATTATGACAGACCAGCTGGATCTACTGTCTCTATTATATTATGACAGTCCAGCTAGGTCTACTGTCTCTATTATATTATGACAGACCAGCTAAATCTACTGTCTCTATGTCTCTATTATATTATGACAGACCAGCTAGATCTACTGTCTCTATTATGTTATGACAGACCAGCTAGATCTACTGTCTCGATTATATTATGACAGACCAGCTAAATCTACTGTCTCTATTATATTATGACAGACCAGCTAGATCTACTGTCTCTATTATATTATGACAGACCAGCTAGATCTACTGTCTCGATTATATTATGACAGACCAGCTAGATCTACTGTCTCTATTATATTATGACAGACCAGCTAGATCTACTGTCACTATTATATTATGACAGACCAGCTAGATCTACTGTCTCTATTATATTATGACAGACCAGCTAGATCTACTGTCTCTATTATATTATGACAGACCAGCTAGATCTACTGTCTCTATTGTATTATGACAGACCAGCTAGATCTACTGTCTCTATTATATTATGACAGACCAGCTAGATCTACTGTCTCTGTCTATTATATTATGACAGACCAGCTAGATCTACTGTCTCTATTTTATTATGAAAGACCAGCTAGATCTACTGTCGCTATTATATTATGACAGACCAGCTAGATCTACTGTCTCTATTGTATTATGACAGACCAGCTAGAACTAATATCTCTATTATATTATGACAGACCAGCTAGATCTAGTGTCTCTATTATATTATGACCGACCATCTAAATCTACTGTCTCTGTCTCTATTATATTATGACAGACCAGCTAGATCTACTGTCTCTATTATATTATGACAGACCAGCTAGATCTACTGTGTCTATTATATTATGACAGACCAGCTAGATCTACTGTCTCTATTATATTATGACAGACCAGCTAGATCTACTGTCTCTATTATATTATGACAGACCAGCTAAATCTACTGTCTCTATGTCTCTATTATATTATGACAGACCAGCTAGATCTACTGTCTCTATTATATTATGACAGACCAGCTAGATCTACTGTCTCGATTATATTATGACAGACCAGCTAAATCTACTGTCTCTATTATATTATGACATTCCAGCTAGATCTACTGTCTCTATTATATTATGACAGACCAGCTAGATCTACTGTCTCGATTGTATTATGACAGACCAGCGAGATCTACTGTCTCTATTGTATTATGACAGACCAGCTAGATCTACTGTCACTATTATATTATGACAGACCAGCTAGATCTACTGTCTCTATTATATTATGACAGACCAGCTAGATCTACTGTCTCTATTATATTATGACAGACCAGCTAGATCTACTGTCTCTATTGTATTATGACAGACCAGCTAGATCTACTGTCTCTATTATATTATGACAGACCAGCTAAATCTACTGTCTCTGTCTCGATTATATTATGACAGACCAGCTAGATCTACTGTCTCTATTATATTATGACAGACCAGCTAGATCTACTGTCTCTATTATATTATGACAGACCAGCTAGATCTACTGTCTCTATTATATTATGACAGACCAGCTAGATCTACTGTCTCTATTATATTATGACAGACCAGCTAAATCTACTGTCTCTATGTCTCTATTATATTATGACAGACCAGATCTACTGTCTCTATTATATTATGACAGACCAGCTAGATCTACTGTCTCTATTATATTATGACAGACCAGCTAAATCTACTGTCTCTATTATATTATGACAGACCAGCTAGATCTACTGTCTCTATTATATTATGACAGACCAGCTAGATCTACTGTCTCTATTATATTATGACAGACCAGCTAGATCTACTGTCTCTATTATATTATGACAGACCAGCTAGATCTACTGTCTCTATTATATTATGACAGACCAGCTAGATCTACTGTCTCTATTATATTATGACAGACCAGCTAGATCTACTGTCTCTATTATATTATGACAGACCAGCTAGATCTACTGTCTCTATTATATTATGACAGACCAGCTAGATCTACTGTCTCTATTATATTATGACAGACCAGCTAGATCTACTGTCTCTATTATATTATGACAGACCAGCTAGATCTACTGTCTCTATTATATTATGACAGACCAGCTAGATCTACTGTCTCTATTATATTATGACATTCCAGCTAGATCTACTGTCTCTATTATATTATGACAGACCAGCTAGATCTACTGTCTCTATTATATTATGACAGACCAGCTAGATCTACTGTCTCTCTATTGTATTATGACAGACCAGCTAGATCTACTGTCTCTATTATATTATGACAGACCAGCTAGATCTACTGTCTCTATTATATTATGACAGACCAGCTAGATCTACTGTCTCTATTGTATTATGACAGACCAGCTAGATCTACTGTCTCTATTATATTATGACAGACCAGCTAGATCTACTGTCTCGATTGTATTATGACAGACCAGCTAGATCTGTCTCTGTCTCTATTATATTATGACAGACCAGATAAATCTACTGTCTCTGTCTCTATTATATTATGACAGACCAGCTAGATCTACTGTCTCTATTATATTATGACGGACCAGCCAGATCTACTGTCTCTATTATATTATGACAGACCTGCTAGATCTACTC
>NC_068427.1:55872771-55884802 GCF_023373465.1 Oncorhynchus keta
CCCTAAATGACAAATTAGTCCACAGTTATCTTCCGGGTGACTCTCAAATGTATGGAATGTCCACAGGTGTTCTACAGAAACACACATCATGTATGGAATGTCCACAGGTGTTCTACAGAAACACACGTCATGTATGGAATGTCCACAGGTGTTCTACAGAAACACACATCATGTATGGAATGTCCACAGGTGTTCTACAGAAACACACATCATGTATGGAATGTCCACAGTGCAAGGTGTTCTACAGAAACACACATCATGTATGGAATGTCCACAGGTGTTCTACAGAAACACACATCATGTATGGAATGTCCACAGGTGTCCTACAGAAACACATGTCATGTATGGAATGTCCACAGTGCAAGGTGTTCTACAGAAACACACATCATGTATGGAATGTCCACAGTGCAAGGTGTTCTACATTGGACGGACCAAGAGAAGCGGAAACAGAAGTACGCCCAGTCATATTCAAGGTTACAACTACCTTTCTAGGGTGTTCTGATGCTTCTAGGTTTGAGATGCATTTTTATAGCATATCTACAGTATTTCACTTGTTAATGTGTTTAGTAGGTGTTCTGCAACCATTCCCTCTGTTCAAAAGAGGACATTGTATTATGTCTTTGTACTCCCTGACGAAGGCCATGCAGTCGAAACGCTTCAGAGTTCTTAAACTTTGTTTCGATTGAACATGACATACAAATAAAGGCATTTAAATTAATTATCTAATGCATGTAGAGCAGAATTAGGCCGATACCCACTAATTATCAAAATCCAGAAAAGAGCCGTTAAATTCTACAACCACCTAAAAGGAAGCGAGAGAGAGAGAGAGAGAGGAGAGAGGGTGAGAGAGAGAGAGAGAGAGACAGAGAGTGGGCCCTGAGGACAAACGGGCCCAGAGGACAAACGGGCCCAGAGGACAAACGAGCTCTGAGGACAAACGAGCCCTGAGGACAAGCAGGCCCTGAGGACAAGTGGGCCCAGAGGACAAACGAGCTCTGAGGACAAACGAGCCCTGAGGACAAGCAGGCCCTGAGGACAAGCAGGCCCTGAGGACAAATGGGCCCAGAGGACAAGTGGGCCCTGAGGACAAACGGGCCCAGAGGACAAGTGGGCCCAGAGGACAAACGAGCTCTGAGGACAAACGAGCCCTTAGGACAAGCAGGCCCTGAGGACAAGCGGGCCCTGAGGACAAACGGGCCCAGAGGACAAGTGGGCCCTGAGGACAAGTGGGCCCTGAGGACAAACGGGCCCAGAGGACAAACGGGCTCTGAGGACAAATGGGCCCAGAGGACAAGTGGGCCCTGAGGACAAGTGGGCCCAGAGGACAAACGGGCTCTGAGGACAAATGGGCCCAGAGGACAAGTGGGCCCTGAGGACAAGTGGGCCCAGAGGACAAGTGGGCCCTGAGGACAAGTGGGCCCAGAGGACAAACGGGCTCTGAGGACAAATGGGCCCAGAGGACAAGTGGGCCCTGAGGACAAGTGGGCCCAGAGGACAAACGGGCTCTGAGGACAAACGGGCCCAGAGGACAAACGGGCCCAGAGGACAAACGGGCTCTGAGGACAAACGGGCCCTGAGGACAAGTGGGCCCAGAGGACAAACGAGCTCTGAGGACAAACGAGCCCTGAGGACAAGCAGGCCCTGAGGACAAGCGGGCCCTGAGGACAAGCGGGCCCTGAGGACAAGCGGGCCCTGAGGACAAGCGGGCCCTGAGGACAAGCGGGCCCTGAGGACAAGCGGGCCCAGAGGACAAACGAGCCCTGAGGACAAGCGAGCCCAGAGGACAAACGAGCCCAGAGGACAAGCGGGCCCTGAGAGTGATATTTTTAGAGTGTTGCGTAATATGCTTTTAACACAACAGCAGAATGGATGAATTTTTAATGCCAGCGGAGAGGAAAAATGAATAAAGTTAAGTATTTAATCCGTGCCATTGCTAAGGGGAGGAAACACATAAAACCATCAGCCTGTTAGCCAGCCAGCCAGTCAGAACAAACAGTTGGGAAGGAGCGAGGACCGTAACCAGACAGGCAGAACAATCCCTGTGCACGTTATATAAAGCTGTCCTGGCAAGACACCCAGGGCTGTCATTTAACAAATCTAACACAATGGTAAATCTAAGGGCTGTCATTTAACAAATCTAAGGGCTGTCATTTAACAAATCTAAGGGCTGTCATTTAACAAATCTAAGGGCTGTCATTTAACAAATCTAAGGGCTGTCATTTAACAAATCTAAGGGCTGTCATTTAACAAACCTAAGGGCTGTCATTTAACAAATCTAAGGGCTGTCATTTTAACAAACCTAAGGGCTGTCATTTAACAAACCCAAGGGCTGTCATTTAACAAACCCAAGGGCTGTCATTTAACAAATCTAACACAATGGTAAATCTAAGGGCTGTCATTTAACAAATCTAAGGGCTGTCATTTAACAAATCTAAGGGCTGTCATTTAACAAATCTAAGGGCTGTCATTTAACAAATCTAAGGGCTGTCATTTAACAAACCTAAGGGCTGTCATTTAACAAATCTAAGGGCTGTCATTTAACAAATCTAACACAATGGTAAATCTAAGGGCTGTCGGTAGCACTAAAGGTCCGGGGGTCCCTCATGAAAAAATACTACTGAATTACTACCCAACACCTATTTGTACATGTGACTATGTAGAGACTATGTAGTGAATGTGTAGTTTACGCACTACTCAGGTAGAGTTTTATAGTGTTCAGTATGAAAACAGTAGTGTTTCCTGTAGTAATCTGGTAGAGGTTTATAGTGTTCAGTATGAAAACAGTAGTGTTTCCTGTAGTAATCTGGTAGAGGTTTATAGTGTTCAGTATGAAAACAGTAGTGTTTCCTGTAGTAATCTGGTAGAGTTGTATAGTGTTCAGTATGAAAACAGTAGTGTTTCCTGTAGTAATCAGGTAGAGTTTTATAGTGTTCAGTATGAAAACAGTAGTGTTTCCTGTAGTAATCAGGTAGAGTTTTATAGTGTTTTATAGTTTTATAGCTTTTCAAGACCGCAGAAGAAGACAAGACAAGAAGGAGTTGGATTTGTTAGCTACTGTGAACAATCCTGAATGTAACCATCTTCCATTCTTGGTCATCCTGGTCCTTACGCTGGCACCATCTAGAAGCTTCACTTTCCTTACGCTGGCACCATTTAGAAGTTTCACTTTCCTTACGCTGGCACCATTTAGAAGCTTCACTTTCCTTACACTGGCACCATCTAGAAGCTTCACTTTCCTTACGCTGGCACCATCTAGAAGCTTCACTTTCCTTACGCTGGCACCATCTAGAAGCTTCACTTTCCTTACGCTGGCACCATCTAGAAGCTTCACTTTCCTTACGCTGGCACCATCTAGAAGCTTCACTTTCCTTACGCTGGCACCATCTAGAAGTTTCACTTTCCTTACGCTGGCACCATCTAGAAGCTTCACTTTCCTTACGCTGGCACCATCTAGAAGTTTCACTTTCCTTACGCTGGCACCATCTAGAAGCTTCACTTTCCTTACGCTGGCACCATCTAGAAGCTTCACTTTCCTTACGCTGGCACCATCTAGAAGCTTCACTTTCCTTACGCTGGCACCATCTAGAAGCTTCACTTTCCTTACGCTGGCACCATCTAGAAGCTTCACTTTCCTTACGCTGGCACCATCTAGAAGCTTCACTTTCCTTACGCTGGCACCATTGAGAAGCTTCACTTTCCTTACGCTGGCACCATCTAGAAGTTTCACTTTCCTTACGCTGGCACCATCTAGAAGCTTCACTTTCCTTACGCTGGCACCATCTAGAAGCTTCACTTTCCTTACGCTGGCACCATCTAGAAGCTTCACTTTCCTTACGCTGGCACCATCTAGAAGCTTCACTTTCCTTACGCTGGCACCATCTAGAAGCTTCACTTTCCTTACGTTGGCACCATCTAGAAGCTTCACTTTCCTTACGCTGGCACCATTGAGAAGCTTCACTTTCCTTACGCTGGCACCATCTAGAAGCTTCACTTTCCTTACGCTGGCACCATCTAGAAGCTTCACTTTCCTTACGCTGGCACCATCTAGAAGCTTCACTTTCCTTACGCTGGCACCATCTAGAAGCTTCACTTTCCTTACGCTGGCACCATCTAGAAGCTTCACTTTCCTTACGCTGGCACCATCTACATAGCTTTCTACTACATCTAAAAGATTACTGTTCATATTGTTTTATTTTTATTTTTAGCCATTCTACTTGCCTCTTTTGACCTATTGGCAAGGAGACCCTCGGCATAAGAAGACTGGATGCCATCTGCTCATGTAAAAGGATTTTATAAATCCATTTGATTGATGATTGTTGGTAAGATTAACATTGTTTTTCAAATGTTTTTCTGTGTGGTCTTATGTGACATCTGTCAGCTGTCACGGTCGTCATATGGAGGAGACCAAGGGCAAACATGGTAAGGAGGAGACCAAGGGCAGCGTGGTAAGGAGGAGACCAAGGGGCAGCGTGGTAAGGAGGAGACCAAGGGCAGCGTGGTAAGGAGGAGACCAAGGGCAGCGTGGTAAGGAGGAGACCAAGGGGCAGCGTGGTAAGGAGGAGACCAAGGGCAGCGTGGTAATGAGGAGACCAAGGGGCAGCGTGGTAAGGAGGAGACCAAGGGCAGCGTGGTAAGGAGGAGACCAAGGGCAGCGTGGTAAGGAGGAGACCAAGGGCAGCATGGTAAGGAGGAGACCAAGGGCAGCATGGTAAGGAGGAGACCAAGGGGCAGGGTGGTAAGGAGGAGACCAAAGGGCAGCGTGGTAAGTGTACATACTTCTTTATTGAAGGACCGAACACCTAGCAAAACTAACAAAACTAACCGTGAAGCTAATATGGCTAGCGCAGACAGGCAACTGGGGCGGCAGTGTAGCCTAGTGGTTAGAGCGTTGGACTAGTAACCGGAAGGTTGCGAGTTCAAACCCCCGAGCTGACAAGGTACAAATCTGTCGTTCTGCCAGGCAGTTAACCCACTGTTCCCAGGCCGTCATTGAAAATAAGAATGTGTTCTTAACTGACTTGCCTGGTTAAATAAAGGTAAAAAAAACTAAACATAGAATAAGAACCCACAAACTACCCAAGGAATATGGCTGCCTAAATATGCTCCCCAATCAGAGACAATGATAAACAGCTGCCTCTGATTGAGAATCAATCTCGGCAACTACAGACATAAAAACCCCTAGACATACAAAAACCCTAGACATACAACAACTAAACAAACTACCCTCGTCACACTCTGACCTAACCAAAATAATAAAGTGATAAGATAACTAAGGTCAGGGCGTGACATTAGCAGATTGACTTATAACTGGTTGTCTCTTGTGCTTGACTTTATTTTCTAAAAGGTTATGCTTGAAAATATGGAGAGTGGTACTCAGTAATGTGTTGTGTTGGATTTTCCCCAAACATACCACTTTGTATTCAGGAGAAAAATCACATCCTGAAACAAGTCATATATGAAGAGTGGTACTCAGTAATGTGTTGTATTGGAGAGTGGTACTCAGTAATGTGTTGTGTTGGAGAGTGGTACTCAGTAATGTGTTGTATTGGAGAGTGGTACTCAGTAATGTGTTGTATTGGAGAGTGGTACTCAGTAATGTGTTGTATTGGAGAGTGGTACTCAGTAATGTGTTGTATTGGAGAGTGGTACTCAGTAATGTGTTGTGTTGGAGAGTGGTACTCAGTAATGTGTTGTATTGGAGAGTGGTACTCAGTAATGTGTTGTATTGGAGAGTGGTACTCAGTAATGTGTTGTATTGGAGAGTGGTACTCAGTAATGTGTTGTATTGGAGAGTGGTACTCAGTAATGTGTTGTATTGGAGAGTGGTACTCAGTAATGTGTTGTGTTGGAGAGTGGTACTCAGTAACGTGTTGTATTGGAGAGTGGTACTCAGTAATGTGTTGTGTTGGAGAGTGGTACTCAGTATTGTGTTGTGTTGGAGAATGGTACACAGTAATGTGTTGTATTGGAGAGTGGTACTCAGTAATGTGTTGTATTGGAGAGTGGTACTCAGTAATGTGTTGTATTGGAGAGTGGTACTCAGTAATGTGTTGTATTGGAGAGTGGTACTCAGTAATGTGTTGTATTGGAGAGTGGTACTCAGTAATGTGTTGTATTGGAGAGTGGTACTCAGTAATGTGTTGTATTGAGAGTGGTACTCAGTAATGTGTTGTATTGGAGAGTGGTACTCAGTAATGTATTGTATTGGAGAGTGGTACTCAGTAATGTGTTGTATTGGAGAGTGGTACTCAGTAATGTGTTGTATTGGAGAGTGGTACTCAGTAATGTGTTGTATTGGAGAGTGGTACTCAGTAATGTGTTGTATTGGAGAGTGGTACTCAGTAATGTGTTGTATTGGAGAGTGGTACTCAGTAATGTGTTGTATTGGAGAGTGGTACTCAGTAATGTGTTGTGTTGGAGAGTGGTACTCAGTAATGTGTTGTGTTGGAGAGTGGTACTCAGTAATGTGTTGTATTGGAGAGTGGTACTCAGTAATGTGTTGTATTGGAGAGTGGTACTCAGTAATGTGTTGTGTTGGAGAGTGGTACACAGTAATGTGTTGTATTGGAGAGTGGTACTCAGTAATGTGTTGTATTGGAGAGTGGTACTCAGTAATGTGTTGTATTGGAGAGTGGTACTCAGTAATGTGTTGTATTGGAGAGTGGTACTCAGTAATGTGTTGTATTGGAGAGTGGTACTCAGTAATGTGTTGTATTGGAGAGTGGTACTCAGTAATGTGTTGTATTGGAGAGTGGTACTCAGTAATGTGTTGTATTGGAGAGTGGTACACAGTAATGTGTTGTATTGGAGAGTGGTACTCAGTAGTGTGTTGTATTGGAGAGTGGTACTCAGTAATGTGTTGTATTGGAGAGTGGTACTCAGTAAGGTGTTGTATTGGAGAGTGGTACTCAGTAATGTGTTGTATTGGAGAGTGGTACTCAGTAATGTGTTGTATTGGAGAGTGGTACTCAGTAATGTGTTGTATTGGAGAGTGGTACTCAGTAATGTGTTGTATTGGAGAGTGGTACTCAGTAATGTATTGTATTGGAGAGTGGTACTCAGTAATGTGTTGTGTTGGAGAGTGGTACTCAGTAATGTATTGTATTGGAGAGTGGTACTCAGTAATGTATTGTGTTGGAGAGTGGTACTCAGTAATGTATTGTATTGGAGAGTGGTACTCAGTAATGTATTGTATTGGAGAGTGGTACTCAGTAATGTGTTGTATTGGAGAGTGGTACTCAGTAATGTGTTGTATTGGAGAGTGGTACTCAGTAATGTATTGTATTTGAGAGTGGTACTCAGTAATGTGTTGTATTGGAGAGTGGTACTCAGTAATGTGTTGTATTGTAGATGTGGTACTCAGGAGGCATGTTTTGGAATATGTTTTATTCTGTACAGGCTACCTTCTTTTCAGTCAATTAGTGTTGTATTGTGAGTAACTACTCATGTAATCCTCAGTTTCCTCCCATCACAGCCATTAAACTCTGTCATTAGGTTGTATTTGAGAGTGGTATCCACCTGGAGTTTGTCCCAAACATAAACTCTGTATTCAGGAGAAAAGTTAATTACCATGTTGTTCATCCATCCTTTGCAGTTTCCTCCCATCACAGCCTTGTTGCAAACAGGAGGCATGTTTTGGAATATGTTTTATTCTGTACAGGCTTACTTCTTTTCACTCTGTCATTAGGTTGGTATTGTGGAGTAACTACCATGTTGTTCATCCATCCTCAGTTTCCTCCCATCACAGCCATTAAACTCTGTCATTAGGTTGGTATTGTGGAGTAACTACCATGTTGTTTATCCATCCTCAGTTTCCTCCCATCACAGCCATTAAACTCTGTCATTAGGTTGGTATTGTGGAGTAACTACCATGTTGTTCATCCATCCTCAGTTTCCTCCCATCACAGCCATTAAACTCTGTAACTGTTTTAAAGTCACCATTGGCCTCATGGTGAAAATCCCTGAGTGGTTTCATTCCAATCCTTCAACTGAGTTAGGAAGGACGCCTGTGTCTTTGTAGTGACTGGGTGTAGATATACACCATTCTGTTGCACAGTGGTAGAGCATGGCGCTTGTAACGCCAGGGTAGTGGGTTCGATTCCCGGGACCACCCATACGTAGAATGTATGCACACATGACTGTAAGTCGCTTTGGATAAAAGCGTCTGCTAAATGGCATATATTATTATTATATTATCCAAAATGTAATTAAAGCTGCACCATGCTCAAAGGGATATTCAAGGTCTGCCTTTCATTTTGTACCCATCTACCAATAGGTGCCCTTCTTTGTGAGGCCTTGGAAAACCTCCCTGGTCTTTGTGGTTGAATCTGTGTTTGAAATTGAGGGACCTTACAGATAATTGTACGTGTGGAGTTATGGAAAATATATTTCACAACGGTTTAAACGGTACAATGATTCTCTTCACGATATTTGCTAGTTTTGTTACTAACTCAAATGCTTAGGCAAATGATTAGAATTTTAGCAACCAGGAAAGAGTGCATCATTAATCCATTAAAATTCAGGCACATTTGGAAAATTTCTGTAGGTGTGAGGAGGGCTTGGCCACTCACTGGCCAGTCAAGGCGTTCCATGACTTGATATTGGGCTTCCGGCGCCGACTGAGATGGCCGCCTCGCTTCGCGTTCCTAGGAAACTATGCAGTTTTTTGTTTTTTTACGTGTTATTTCTTACATTAGTACCCCAGGTCATCTTAGGTTTCATTACATACAGTCGAGAAGAACTACTGAATATAAGATCAGCGTCAACTCACCATCAGTACGACCAAGAATATGTTTTCCGCGACGCGGATCCTGTGTTCTGCCTTACAAACAGGACAACGGAATGGATCGCTTGCAGCGACCCAAGGAAACGACTACGAAAAAGAGGGAAACGCGGCGGTGTTCTGGTCAGACTCCGAAAAGGGGCACATCGCGCACCACTTCCCAGTATTCTTCTTGCCAATGTCCAGTCTCTCGACAACAAGGTTGATGAAATCCGAGCAAGGGTGGCATTCCAGAGGGACATCAGAGACTGTAACGTTCTTTGCTTTACGGAAACATGGCTTACTGGGAAGACGCTATCCAGGGCGGTGCAGCCAACGGGTTTCTCCACACATCGCGCGGACAGAAACAAACATCTCTCTGGTAAGAAGAGTGGCGGGGGCGTATGCCTCATGACTAACGGGACATGGTGTGATGAAGGAAACATACAGGAACTCAAATCCTTCTGTTCACCTGATTTAGAATTCCTCACAATCAAATGTAGACCGCATTATCTTCCAAGAGAATTCTCTTCGATTATAATCACAGCCGTATATATCCCCCCAAGCAGACACATCGATGGCTCTGAACAAACTTTATTTAACTCTTTGCAAACTGGAAAACATTTATCCGGAGGCTGCATTCATTGTAGCTGGGGATTTTAACAAAGCCAATCTGAAAACAAGACTCCTAAATTTTATCAGCATATCGATTGCGCAACCAGGGGTGGTAAAACCTTGGATCATTGTTACTCTAACTTCCGCGACGCATATAAGGCCCTGCCCCGCCCCCTTCGGAAAAGCTGACCACGACTCCATTTTGCTGATCCCTGCCTACAGGCAGAAATTAAAACAAGAGGCTCCCACGCTGAGGTCTGTCCAACGCTGGTCAGACCAAGCTGACTCTACACTCCAAGACTGCTTCCATCACGTGGACTGGGACATGTTTCGTATTGCGTCAGATGGGAATATTGACGAATACGCTGATTCGGTGTGCGAGTTCATTAGAACGTGCGTCGAAGATGTCATTCCCATAGCAACGATAAAAACATTCCCTAACCAGAAACCGTGGATTGATGGCATCATTCGCGTGAAACTGAAAGCGCGAACCACTGCTTTTAATCAGAGCAAGGTGTCTGGCAACATGACTGAATACAAACAGTGCAGCTATTCCCTCCGCAAGGCTATTAAACAAGCTAAGCGTCAGTACAGAGACAAAGTGGAATCTCAATTCAACGGCTCAGACACAAGAGGCATGTGGCAGGGTCTACAGTCAATCACGGACTACAAGATGAAATCCAGCCCAGTCACGGACCAGGATGTCTTGCTCCCAGGCAGACTAAATAACTTTTTGCCCGCTTTGAGGACAATACAGTGCCACTGACACGGCCTGCAACGGAAACATGCGGTCTCTCCTTCACTGCAGCCGAGGTGAGTAAGACATTTAAACGTGTTAACCCTCGCAAGGCTGCAGGCCCAGACGGCATCCCCAGCCGCACCCTCAGAGCATGCGCAGACCAGCTGGCCGGTGTGTTTACGGACATATTCAATCAATCCCTATACCAGTCTGCTGTTCCCACATGCTTCAAGAGGGCCACCATTGTTCCTGTTCCCAAGAAAGCTAAGGTAACTGAGCTAAACGACTACCGCCCGTAGCACTCACTTCCGTCATCATGAAGTGCTTTGAGAGACTAGTCAAGGACCATATCACCTCCACCCTACCTGACACCCTAGACCCACTCCAATTTGCTTACCGCCCAAATAGGTCCACAGACGATGCAATCTCAACCACACTGCACACTGCCCTAACCCACCTGGACAAGAGGAATACCTATGTGAGAATGCTGTTCATCGACTACAGCTCGGCATTCAACACCATAGTACCCTCCAAGCTCGTCATCAAGCTCGAGACCCTGGGTCTCGACCCCGCCCTGTGCAACTGGGTACTGGACTTCCTGACGGGCCGCCCCCAGGTGGTGAGGGTAGGCAACAACATCTCCTCCCCGCTGATCCTCAACACGGGGCCCCACAGGGTGCGTTCTGAGCCCTCTCCTGTACTCCCTGTTCACCCACGACTGCGTGGCCACGCACGCCTCCAACTCAATCATCAAGTTTGCGGACGACACAACAGTGGTAGGCTTGATTACCAACAACGACGAGACGGCCTACAGGGAGGAGGTGAGGGCCCTCGGAGTGTGGTGTCAGGAAAATAACCTCACACTCAACGTCAACAAAACTAAGGAGATGATTGTGGACTTCAGGAAACAGCAGAGGGAACACCCCCTATCCACATCGATGGAACAGTAGTGGAGAGGGTAGCTAGTTTTAAGTTCCTCGGCATACACATCACAGACAAACTGAATTGGTCCACTCACACTGACAGCGTCGTGAAGAAGGCGCAGCAGCGCCTATTCAACCTCAGGAGGCTGAAGAAATTCGGCTTGTCACCAAAAGCACTCACAAACTTCTACAGATGCACAATCGAGAGCATCCTGGCGGGCTGTATCACCGCCTGGTACGGCAACTGCTCCGCCTCAACCGTAAGGCTCTCCAGAGGGTAGTGAGGACTGCACAACGCATCACCGGGGGCAAACTACCTGCCCTCCAGGACACCTACACCACCCGTTGTTACAGGAAGGCCATAAAGATCATCAAGGACATCAACCACCCGAACCACTGCCTGTTCACCCCGCTATCATCCAGAAGGCGAGGTCAGTACAGGTGCATCAAAGCTGGGACCGAGAGACTGAAAAACAGCTTCTATCTCAAGGCCATCAGACTGTTAAACAGCCACCACTAACAGTGAGTGGCTGCTGCCAACACACTGTCATTGACACTGACCCAACTCCAGCCATTTTAATAATGGGAATTGATGGGAATTATGTAAATATATCACTAGCCACTTTAAACAATGCTACCTTATATAATGTTACTTACCCTACATTATTCATCTCATATGCATATGTATATACTGTACTCTACATCATCGACTGCATCCTTATGTAACACATGTATCACTAGCCACTTTAACTATGCCACTTTGTTTACTTTGTCTACACACTCATCTCATATGTATATACTGTACTCGATACCATCTACTGTATGCTGCTCTGTACCATCACTCATTCATATATCCTTATGTACATATTCCTTATCCCCTTACACTGTGTATAAGACAGTAGTTTTGGAATTGTTAGTTAGATTACTTGTTGGTTATCACTGCATTGTCGGAACTAGAAGCACAAGCATTTCGCTACACTCGCATTTAACATC